>NC_081411.1:170326529-170390529 GCF_030272615.1 Cryptomeria japonica | reverse complement strand
TCAAAGAGGAGGTAGAAATAAATAGTTTCTATTTATATAGAGGTATAGGTGAAGTTATAATAATAAAGGTGAACAATGCATGATTATGTATAGAGAATTGAGGGAAGAACCCTTATAATAACCACCAAAGTCCCTTTTACTCATCTATTAGGTGCCAAAGGAAGATAAGGCATGTGAATGGGATAGAAATCCTAGTTTTCCACATAGCCAATCATATGTAGACATGTGTACTACAAATACTGAGTTTGAGGTAGGTTGATTAGCATGACACAACGTGCTAGATCTTTCAACTCTTCTTGTGTTGCATTTGCATGAGTGGAACTAGCATAACACAACTTGCTATACTATTTTGACTTTTCGTTCCTACATGGGTCACACAACATAACACAACTTGTTGTCCCACAAGAATTCTTGTTTCTGTGAATCACCTAGCATGACACAACTTTCTAGCCCGTGGAATCCATGTTCCCTCTTTCTTTTTCTTCTCATAGATCACCTAGCATAACATAGCTTGCTAGCCAGTAGCGTTCATGCTTTCTCCTTTCTTCTCCCCATTAGCTCATAGCTTTGCTAGTTGTTGATTATGGTTCATCATTCAATGCATGCTCTTTCTCTTTCTATGTGACCAATTGTGTTCTTGTAATAGGACCAAGCACTTTCTCTTCTTGATGGATTTGGGGCCCCATGGCTCAATGTGACCTTTGGAGCTTAATTGGTAATTTACCTAGGAAGCCTTGTATAAAGACACCCTATTAATTCATTTAAGATCTAAGACTATAAGAGGCGTTTCTTGCATAATTGAGATCATTACAAGTATTCATCATCAAGCATTCTCAAGCATCCAGGACAACATTTCATCCCACCATATCCTTCTAGCATCATGCAGAATATCACATCAATTCTCATGCAAGCATGTGTGAACTTGATTAGGTCATGTTGATGTTATGTCAAGTCATGTTATTGCATCAGTTACACCTGTGATCATATTCAAAGAGCATTGCATCATCAATCTTCTATCAACCATTGTAGATCCGAGGTATTATAATAGAACATTAAATACTTCAGTATTTCAAGGTTAATTCCTAAACTGGGGTTTGACGTTAAGGCAAACCCCCATCAACAACCTTATTTGTCTCACCCTATTAATTACAACTTTCAACTTGTTCGCTATTACCTTGGTGATTATTTTATAGGTCATATTGCATACTGTAATCAACCTATAGTTGTTCATACTCTGAGTTTCCTTCTTTTTAGGGACTAGTGCTATAAATGTGTGGTTCATTGCTCTAAACATAGTTGCTTTCCCCCTAGATTCTTCTACAACCTTTAACAAATCATCCTTCACAATGTCCCAAAAGTATTGAAAAATCTGGCTGAAAACCCATAAGGACTGAGTGCTTTGTCAGGGTTGAATTGAAAGGTAGCTATTTTGATTTCTTCCAATTAGATAAGTTTGTATAACTCTCTATTATCTGCATCACTTATTAATGAGGGTATTTTTCTTAAGAATCTATCCCTTTCATCTGTATGGATTGGGCCATCTTTGTTCATTATTCCCTGAAAGCGCTTCATTACTTCTTGATTTTCTTTCTCAGTGGTTTGTGTCACTATGTCATCCTCCCTATGTATCTCCACAATTATTTTCCTACTTTGATTAACATTGGTAGATTTGTGGAAGAATTTTGTATTCTTGTCTCCTTCTTTCAACCATATTTCTCTGGATTTTTGCCTCCAATATGTTTCTTATCTGGCTAGTAGCTCAGATAGTTGGGCTTTTAGTTCCCTCTCTCTTTCAAATTCAATTGAAGTTGTCCCATTAAAAATGACAACATTTATCTATTGTAGCTGCTCTTCGACTCTGACTTTTTCTTCGAAGATATTTTTGAAATGTTCCTTGTTCCACTCTTTTAGCTTGTGTTTTATATGGGAGAGATTTTTAGAAAGATGGTCTGTGTGTAGTAATTTGTCTTAGGAGTTGCGAGCAAGGAATTTGACAACGTAGACAATGACAATCAAAATAAGATTTTAAAGGCGCGAAAAATAGAGGGCTAGGACGACGCACTCCCCTCAGTCCTAAGAATTTTTTATGATCTTTTAACTGTGGATTTTGTGCATAATCCTGATCTAGAAAACATCCAATCTATCTGCCCCTGATATTCAAAAGACTAGGGCAACTTGCTCCCCTGGGTCCCAATAATTTATCTCAAATCTTTTGGCACATGTTTTGATCCATTTCCCCTCCTTAGATGTCAATTTACAGCTCTACATGATATCTAGAACATTTTTTACTGTTGTTTTATGTCAATTTATCATTGTTTGTCCTAGATATAACATTGTAACTTAACCCTAGAACTACAATTGAATTTCAACTTTGACAAGGGAAGGATTAACCTGATCTAAATTTAGTCCTTTTAATTGGATCAATCAAATTCCTTTGCCTTAATGTATGGTTGGTTCCAAGTAAAATTAGTGTCTTTATTATTGATCAAGATATTGAAGCCCTAATTCCAACACCTTAAGGTATGTACATATGTACATGTGCATTTATATCTATCTATATGTATGTATGTATGCATATAAAATTATTTTTCATCCATTTTATTTTGCTCTTGATTTAGGTTGAGTTGATTATTGAATCTTTATGTCATTTGAATAATTTCATTTTAGACTCCCATCTTTGGGTTTTTTCGGCCTATTGCCTACTATTTATTAGAAATTTACATTTAGTAGGTCATAACAAACATACTATAGGCATTAGGGTGTTAGTGAGATGCAAATGGTAATTATTTATTGTTCTATGAATATAAGATTCTCTTGTTTATTTATTAATTTGATTTTATTGTTATAGAAGATAATGAGTTATGATATATCTAGGCCTTATGGATCATTGAGTTTATATGTTTAGGTTCATTGTTAGAGATGATATTAAAACTATTAATGGTGAGTTTTTCTTAGTGATTTTAAAAACAATAATTTTTTTATAATTTTTAATTTATAAGATGTTGAGCATAACAATTTCATAGAAGTGGCAATAGGCACTCATCAAAATGTAGAAATGCAATGTTTTATTTTGGTCATGTGTGTGATTCTGTAGAATGACCTACAACATCAAGATTTGCACTATCTATTGATTAAAAATGGGATACCTAAAAGAGAAAGATTATAATGAGGTGCATTATCATACTATGGTAAAGTGTTGGCAATTGACACTCAATTGGTTGGTTTTAATATGTTGTCATTGATGACAACATGACATCTTGTTCCGACTTCATATTTTGGTTCAGTTGTGTACCGACAGGCACTTCACAAACACTTCACCACCACCACCACCGACATCAGCAAGATGGAAGGAATTCTCAGGTTACTGGCAATATAGGCCTACATGGTTTAGAATAAGGTTATTGGTATTCGAGACCAACATAATTTGGATCCGACATCGGCAATTGTTTCTCATATTCATGTATTTATGTTATCTATTTGTCATGTATATTGATGTTGTAGTTATCTTTGTAAGCCAACATAAGGCATGATGAATTGCAAAGGGTATATAAGTTAGTAGGTTAGATCATTTTGATATAGGATATCATGAAAAATATGTATTAGAAGGGAAATAATTAAGGAGATGCAAAATATATTAGAGAGATCAAGTATGTGAGGATATTTATGTAAAGGGGTATTTCGATAAAGGGTTTAGGGTTTCAGACCGGAATAGACAAAGATTGACCGGAACTGTATTCAGGCATAGAAAGATGTTATCTTAGTAGTTCACCCATTTCTTCGGATTGTAGTTTGGATTTGTATGTAGTCAATGAGGCTCCTTTTGTGATTGAGCAGTGTGCTCTAGGCTGTAAGCCTTCTTGCAAGTGCAGGCCCCTGTATTTTGTAATATCTCTTCATATGGCCAGTGAATTGATATTGTGGGTCACAAATCCCATCATTGTTTTTCCTCTTTGAGGTTTTCCATGTATAATTTTGTGTGTTATGGTATTATTTATGTGATTGGCTTATTGGTTTCTTTACTTCTTTCAATTCTATATGTGCCGGTATATTAGTTAGTGTATGCATGTTTTAATAAGGTTAAAATTGATCAATCTAGTAGAACACTAATTCATCCCCCCTCTCAGTATTCTTGGATTCCAACAATTGGTATCAGAGCATTGTGCCTCAGAGGAAGTTTAATAGCTTGAGGAAGATCCTAAATCAGGAATTCATGGATATGAGTTTGGAAAAGCAACTCGAGGTAGCACTTGAAGATTATGATGCTGAAAGGATAAAGAACTTGAAGTTACAAAATGAACTGAAAGAATTCATTCTTGTCCTATAGGAAAGGTTGTCATCTGTTTAGGCTAGGAGGAAGGAACTTTTGCAAAATCAGGATGATGAAGAGAAAGATGCACTTAAGGAACAATGTCAGAAGTTGAGTCAGGAGAAAATGGTCATGAGAAATAAAATCCAAGCTATAACTATGAGAATGTCTAAGGAGATTGAGGACCAAAATAAAAAGAAAGAAAATCTTGTTGTATCTCTGAAGAACAAATTTGAAGAATGTGGTAGGTTGGTTCATGAGAATGATATGTTGAGAATTGATTTAGTACAATCCCAGAGTAATGAACACGAGCTTGAGAGACAAATGATAATTATGAGAGATGATTTGACTATTGCAAGTGACTATAAAGAAAAAATCAAGATTAGTTCAACACAACTAGATGAGTTATTGAAAAGATAAAGATAGAATAGATATTCAAGTGGAATTGGATTTGAACAAGGTCAAAGTTTCAGTACCGCAAATGAAGATCGAAACCATAAGGCAGTTCAACGGTTATAAAATTAATGGTAGATGCTTTGTTTGTAATAAATTTGGCCACATGGCTAGGCAATGTAGAAATAGAGAAAATCAGAACAATAGTTCTGCTCTCGGTCAATGTTCTAAATGTAATAAGAATGCTCATAAAACAAAAGATTGTAGAATGAATGTAAAATGTTATGCATGTGGAAAATTTGGACATATGGCTAATCAATGCAGGTCAAACAATTATACCGGTTTTAGCAAAGCAATTCAAAAGAACAATGTTACATGTTATGCATGTAATAAGGTTGGACATATTTCTAAATTCTATAGAAGCACAAATCCATTGGTTGGTAATGGAGGATCAAATGAGAAAGGGAAAGAGAAGGTTAATGAAATCCAACATGATCATACCCAGAGATGGGTTAGGAAGTCAAAACATCAATCTGCGGATGGGAATGCATCAACTACTTATCCGACAAAGGAGGTTGCTCCTGCATCGACAAGAAGCTCAACTGGTAACTGAGGCAAATGTCTTAGGGGTAGGAAAATTCATGAAGATGTTGCATATGCCCTAGGAAGAGGTTTTGGAAGTTGGAGATGCTTATTAGACATAGAGATGTTTGATCGAGATTCAGTATCTTCCACCAGAAGTCATTTATATCAATGACAGATTAGGGTTTTTCTTGGAGGATAAAAGGTTGAATCCACTTCATTTCTAATCACCTTGCATTCAAAGCGATAAAGGTGATTCCATGCGATCAAATATCTTCTCGAGTGATTTCACTAGCGATTGGAAGAGTTTGTTAGGGCTTCATTGGCAACTATTCATAGGTATTTATCTTTAATCATGGAAGCGAGATCATCATCTGTGCCTATCTTTATTGCAAACCCGACTGTTGTTGAGGTCAAGGATAGTCCCAGGCCAACTTTCAAGTGATATCCGCATATTGCTACCTTGGATGACTTGGTTGGAGCATTTTCTCGTCTTTCGGAAGGAGTTGTGTATGTCAAAGATGTTAGAGCGTACATACACTGTCACATTGAGGATTTGGGAACATCCAATATCAAGAGCATGTACATGTGCAAGCTAATGGGAGATTATGGAAAGATCAAGCCAGAATACAAGCACATTGAAGACTTAGGGTTTACTGACATTCTGGACATTCTAGAATTCGAAGATGAAATCGTTAGGTATGTTTTGAGTAGAGTCCATAGAGAGTTTATCTGGTTGGACATACCATACAAGATTACAAAGGAGGCCATCAGGGCACTCATCGGTTTACTGCAGGTTGGGCAGTGTTTGGATAAGAAGGTCTCTAATGATTATATCAACAAAATCACCGATGCAACATTAGACATGCGATCAATGAGAATCAACACTATCACTGACACAAACATAAGATTCAGTAGCATGGTCATCGGTTACAAGGTAACTTAGTCAAACCGACTGAATTCTATTTCTAGCTCCTGCATTTTCACAGCTATAAGATGATGAGAGAGAATGAGAAATTAGATCTATGTGGATGGATGTTGGATGAACTATTGATAAACCTAGGAAAGATTAAAGGCGAAAAGAAAGGAACTTTCTGGTATGGCAACTTAATTGTTTGTTTAATGCTATTTTTCATAAATGAGACTCTTGGTTTTGGGAAGAGACAATGGGCATTTGACATCCCGATAGGGAGGCAAATGAAATAGTCAATTTATTCATTGAGTAATCAGAGAGATGATAAAGTTTGGGGTTATTTTAAGGCATTTCAAAAAGCTATGAAATCTAGAGAGAGGGTCCCTAAGCACATTATTGAGAAATACTCAACTGAGATATGCTTCATGGTTAAGAAAGATGAAACACTCATGGAAGCGGTCAAACCCCAGAAGATTTGGATTGAGGAAATGGGCTATGAATTTGATGCACAAATTTTAGATGCCTATGCAAAGATGTTAATTGATGCACTGGGAGATGAAACTGTCAAAACTTTTGGTACTACAAAGAAAAAGACACAAGAGGTTGAAACTGAGTTCAACCAGAAAAATTGAGAGAAGCAGGAAGGAAAGACAAGTAAGTTTGTTCAGAAGGTCTCACAAGACACCAAAGCATTGATTGATCATTGATGTTGTCCCGGAGAAAGGCAGAAATAGAAAAGAACCATAAATGTTCATTGAGCTTGTTACAACAGAATTTGCATCTAAAGATGACACACCCTTGGAATTTAAAAGGGTATTAAGGAAGAAAACTGAGGAAACCAAGGTAGAGGCCAAGAAACAACTGGTTAAGAAAGTTACATTCAAGTTACCAGAATAGAAGAAAGCACCAAAAGAAACACCTTCAACTCCATCTGATACTGGAAGAAGGAAGAAGAAGGATGACATTGATTTGGCAATTGAATCTAGTAATGTAACTATCATTTCACAGAATACTTGTGCAAAGTTAGTAGATGAAATATGTAAAGATGGCTTGTTAAATAATGTATAGTTTTAGTATGAACATTTAGATGATGATGAACAAAGAGAAACTGAGGAAGCAATTTTGTTATATTTGGATATTTATATAAAGAAAGTCGTGATAGAAATTGAAAACCAAATATCGACATAATTGTATGATATGTTAGATTCTAGGAGGCTATCAACAATGCAAGAGGATAAACATATAAAGATTCAAGAGTTGTTTTCTGTTTGTGTTTCTATTGCTCCAAAGGAGATGGATAGGACACTTGAGGTTGCAAATAGAAAAATCTTTAACATCAAACATAGAATAATCAATCTTATTTTAGGAAGGGTAAATGAAATAATCAAGGAGACCCACAAGGCATGGGTTAACTTCTTTGAAGAGAACAGTGGTTTCTATACTTCACCAGGATAAAAAATAGATACTGTAGACATCTCGATTGAAGGAAAAGGAAAGGGTATTATGGACACTTCACCCTCAATTTTGAAAAACATTAATATAGTGGAAATTAAGCCCTCGGTAGATACAAATGTACAGAAAAATGTTGAGATACTGACAAATACAGAGTGTAAAGGTTGATAATGTACATGATACTAATGTTGAGGACAACAGTCCTCTGGATATAAATGTACATGATAAGGATACAGTATCTAGGGAGGAACTAATAGTTACTGAGACTGCACCAAGTGGCGAAGTCACCAGTGCAAGTGGGGAAGCTACAAAGGTCAAATCATCAGAGGAGAAGAAAGAGGAATCTAATAGGAAACCGGTAGTGAGTCCATCATTGTTGTCAATTGACACCTCACATGTTGAAAAGAAAAGCATAACCGAGATGAGTTCTACTGAACTCATGATGATGGCTGTATAGAAAATGATGAAGGAAGGAAATTAATGAAAAGTTGAAAT
Source organism: Cryptomeria japonica (assembly GCF_030272615.1). NCBI lineage: Eukaryota > Viridiplantae > Streptophyta > Pinopsida > Cupressales > Cupressaceae > Cryptomeria > Cryptomeria japonica. Next base: position 170,382,388 of record NC_081411.1, on the reverse strand, counting down.
TGATAATTAATTCTTTAAAGAAGTGTACAAATATTTATAGAGTATGTTGTAACACAAATGCTCTTATATTTAATTTGGATAAGAAGATTAAGGAATCCCAGGAGAAAATTGCAAGTATAGCAAATTCTTTTGATGGATTAAATTCATTGGCTACATCCATTGATGGTTAGATTTTGGTTTTGGAAGCCCAAGTTTCTGCTCTTGAGAAAGAAAAAGACAAAATCATAAGAAGAGCCAGAAGTCTGAGAATTTTGGTGAGTCCCTAGTTCGATTCACTTAGTGTACATAAGAAGGAATGTATATATATGGTTGGTAAGCCCACATTGGCAGAGTTAAATGAGAAAGAGTCCTTTGCCCATATGCTAAATGGACTTGTATATATTTCCGACACTTTCAAATCTAGTTGGGATACTTATCTTGAGCTTTGGAAGAAAACATATCCATATATTTTCAATTATATTAAGCTCTGGTAAGGTATTTTCGGGATATTCATTGTACAATATCCTTCATTCTTTGTCCCGATTTTGGATCTTTGTCATTCTTTTTCAATTTTTGATGGCATTGATGTCAAAGGGGGAGTGATATAGATGTAAAAAATAAAAAGGAGTTGTATACATTAGGGGGAGTATAGATGAAAAACTATGGAAGTATGAAGTATTTTGTATTGATGGATATTCAGCTCAGGGGGAGCGGTCTTAGGATGAAACCGACAGATGAAACCATGATCATTTTTTACATGAGTGTTGACATCAATGCCAAAGGGGGAGATCGTTGGCAGTTGACACTCAATTGGTTGGTTTTGATATGTTGTCATTGATGGAAACATGGCATCTTGTTCCGACTTCATATTTTGGTTCAGTTGTGTACCGACAAGCACTTCACAGACACTTCACCAACACTGACATGATGGAAGGAATTCTCAGGTTACCGACAATGCAGGCCGATATGGTTTAGAATAAGGTTATCGGTATTGGAGACCGACATCATTTGGATTCGACATCGACAATTGTTTTTCATATTCAGGTATTTATGTTATCTAGCCGACATATATATTGATATTGTAATTATCTTTGTAAGCCGACATAAGGCATGATGAATTGCAAAGGGTATATAAGTCAGTAGGTTAGATCATTTTGATATAGGATATCATGAAAAATATGTATTAGGAAGGAAATAATGAAGGAGATGTGAAATATATTAGAGAGATCATGTATGTGAGGATATTTATGTAAAGGGGTATTCTGGTAAAGGGTTTAGGGTTTCAGACCAAAATAGACAGAGCTTAACCGAAACTGTATTCAGGCATAGAAATATGCTATCTTAGCAGTTAACTGATTTATTTGGATTGTAGTCTGGATTTGTATGTATTCAATGATACTCCTTTTGTGATTGAGCAATGTGCTCTAGGCTGTAAGCCTTCTTGCATGTGCAAGCCCCTATATTTTGTAATATCTCTTCATATGGCCAATGAATTGATATTGTGGGTCACAAATCCCATCGTGGTTTTTCCTCTTTGAGGTTTTCCACGTATAATTCTGTGTGTTATGATATTCGTTTATATGATTGGCTTATTGGCTGCTTTACTTCTTTCAATTCTACATGTACTAGTATACCAGTTGGTGTATGCATGTTTTAATAAGGTTAAAATTGATCTATCTGGTAGAACACTGATTCACCCCCCCCTCTCAGTGTTCTTGGATTCCAACATAAATATCCATAACCGTATCTTATTTTTACAAATGAAATGACCAATACAAATATATATATTTTTTAAAGCACATAAAAGTGACATATTTTTTAAATTTTAAAACGATTAAATGCTGAAGACGTACTACAATTTATGCTCATACTTTTTTTTTTGGTTGAAAAATTAGCTTATCATAGTATTTTTATAAACTTCAAAGAATATTTTAATTGCTGAAATTTATAAAAACTGAGATCAATGGGACATAAAGTCTCTTAATATAGTAAAATTATTATAATTTTTTTATATGTTTTCTCCAATTCACTGACTTAAATATTGAAATTAAATAATAAGCTGATTAGAACAAAAAAATGAGCAATTTTTTACAAAAGAGAGATTGGGGTGTGGAAGCCCTTTGAGACCCTCCTTCTGCTTCAGACCCGTTTGTCTTGAAAAGTGATCACATCCCTCAATGGGTTTTTCATGGTGGAAAGTGGGTGGATATGATTGGTCAGAGGGAGATAGGGAAGGATGGGAAGTTTGAGGGATTGGTTAACGACATGGAAATGGATTTGTCTTCAAACTCAAAACCTTGTTCACTTGTCATTGTTGCCCTCAGAGAAATCGACTCAGAGCTGCAAGAATACAAATATGCGTAAGGAAAAAGAGATGTCGAAGGTATGGCTTCATGTTCCTTTGATTGCTGCGATAGATAGTCCTTAGGATAAAAAGGCTTGTGATTTGCATTCACTGACAATCTTTACTCCGGTATGGGGGGAAATGTTTCTTAATCAAAACTAAAAAATAAAATGCATGAAATGTGGTATGGCATGCTCTTCCTTCAGGTTCTTTCTTTGAGTTCTTTCATCGTTATATTTGATTCAAAAGATGCTAGGAATAAGGCTCTTGAGAATTCCTTTGTCTGGTTTGGCTAGAATTTGGTTTTTGTTGAATGTTGGAAAGCCCTCTTCATAGATTTGCAAGATATTGTGAAATCCATTCTGAATTGGTTTAAGTTGCCTAATTTGGGCTATGAGTTCACTGATTCAAAGATTTTGTAGAGGATAGGGGATTCCTTTGGCAAATTTTTGTTATCACATTCCTTGATTGAAGATGGGGTTTTATTGTTAAAATTTGTGTTTTGCTTAACCCTAGTTCTGTTATTCCTCAAACTTGTAATTTGAAATGAATTGGTGGGATTTGAGGCAGAATATTGTTAGGGACTCTTATTGGTTTAGCAAATCAAATGTTGTTATATATTTACCTTTCTTTTCAAAATTTAAAAATTCACCTTCAACACTTGTTGATGATGTAAGGAAAACTCTGGAGATGCCTTGTTCTAGGTAGGGTAGGGTTAATTTAGAGTCTCTCTTGAGCTGAAATGCAAGAATTGTTTAAGACGAGTATCAATCCCTTTGATAAACCTAATGTGGATAAGCAAGCTAATTTGGTTGGATCACCTACTATGTAGGATGCTTTGAAACCATTTGATGAGGGAAACCCTATTTGTCTCATCGTTGATAATTTTAAGCACATGCCTTCTAAGGGGTCCGTGTTGGAAAGCTTTGTCAAGGAAGTTCCTAAGGGGAATGATAAAATCCCTCCATCTTTGTCTCAAGCGAAGTTTGTTACCAGTAATGCTTTGTGTAAGGATGTCATAATTTCACCAGATGAGAGTTTAATTGCCTAAAGTTGAGAACCCTAAGTCTTTTGTGGATTTTCACCTAATTTCTTTGTGTAATACTCTGTACAAAATATTCACTAAGGCAATTTCTGTTAGGTTGGCTAAACTTATTCCTAAGATTATTTCTAGTGAGCAAGGTGGATTTGTACCCGATAGAGACACTACGAAGGGGGCTATTGTTGCACATGAGGTTCTACATTCCATTTCCACAATGTGAATTCCTGCTATGGTACTTAAGCTAGATATGATGCAATCTTATGATAGAGTGAGTTGGGATGCTTTAATTGTTGTTCTTAGAAAGTTTGGTTTTGGGAACAAATGGATCAGATGGGTTTATGCATGTATCTCGACAGCTAGATTTTCAATTACTTTGAATGACTCTCCTTGTGGCTTTTTTGCTTCGTTTAGGGGTGTCAGATAGGGGGACCCTTTGTCTCCCTTTCTTTTTATTATCATGGCCAAGGCTTTCAGTAGAGCTATCTAGGCTGCTCGGGTTTCTGGGTTGTAGAAAGGAATACAAATTGCTAATATGTTAGAGAATCATACCCATTTTCTGTTTGTAAATGACACCTTGCTTTTTGGTCGTGCCACTATGGTTGAGGCTAGAGTCATTAAGAAAATTATATTGGATTATTCTATCCTTTATGGTCAAAAGGTTAATAATAGTAAATCTAAGGTATTCTTTCTTAATGTTCCCCTTTGGTGCAAAACAAGCTTGCTTGTTTTTGGGGTTTTGAAATAGGATAATTCCCTTGTAAATATCTTGGTATACCCTTTTTTGTTGGTTTTGAGAGGCACAATTTTGGGGATAAGGTTCCTTCTTCGATATCTGCTACAATTCTTTCTTGGATTCATAAATGGTTTACTCTTTCTGGTAAGATATTATTAATTAAGTCAGTCCTAAATGTTGTCCCTATTTATTTAATGTCGGTTTTGAAGGCTCGAAAAAAAAGTCTATATTTCAGTTACAAGTGCTTCTCAAGTCTTTTTTATGGAATGATAATGTTGGGGGTAAAGCTAAAATCCCATTACTAGCTTGGGATAAAGTGTGTCTTCCTAAAAGTTTGGGAGGAGGGGGGGTGGCTAGCATTAGAGATTTGGATAAACTTAATAAAGCTTTGGATGCTAAGTTAGTATGGAAGCTATACAAACAACCCTCTTCCAAGTGGGCTTCCATTATGTTTGCTAAATACTTGGGTAATAGTTGTAGGGAAAATATTTTTACTACCTCTTCCTTGCCTAGTGGGTCCGCTATTTGGAATTTCATGGTGAAATATAGATCTATTATCCTTCCAATCTTGTCTTCGATACTACACAACGGGAAGAAAGCTAAGTTCTAGGAATAAATTTGGAATGGACTCTCTTCCAAGACCAGCATTCAGGATTGGACTCCTCTGATGCCTCTTTCAAAGTCTTTGTGGGGGATGGATGTTGTGGATTACTTCTATCTATATGTATCTGGACCTTTCCCAATGGATAAGTGGAAATCCATTGATTTCTTTCCAGTGGATAAGGAGATTAAGGTTGCATATGTTATGGAGCTAAGTAAGAGATTTGTTGTATTTTCTGAATTGGATGATAAGTTAATTTGGTTAAATCTAAGTTTGGTCTTTATTCAGTTAAATATGGTTATAAGTTCTTGTCCTCGTCCCAACCAGGGGCCCCTTGGACTTGAAGGCTTTTTTGGAATGTGGTATGTCTCCCCAAAGTTGGTGTTTTTGCTTGGTTGCCTATTCAAGATAGAGTTCTTATGGGTATGAGATTGGATAGGCTTGGGATTACTGTTATCTTTGCTTGTGCATTGTGTGGAAGTTGTTTGGAGTCAGCTGATCATTTATTTGTGCATTGCTCTTTTTCTTCAGAATGTTCGTACTAGATTTTTGGTAAGTTGAACTGGTCTTTTGTATTATGTCAGGATTTGTTGTCTCAATTTAGAAATTGGCCCTCTTTTTTCTCTTCCTTGTTCTATTCTTGTTTATGAGATATTGCTCCTTCCATCCTCATTTGGAATATTTGGTTAGAGAGGAATAATAGAATATTCAAAAATAAATCTTCCTCCTTGAGGTAATGTTTTAGATTGAGAAAACCATATTTGAAATTGTTTTATCTTATTTTTACAAGAATTTGTATCACCTATGTTCTTTCTCATATTGGGATAGATTGATTACCAGGAATTGACAGGCATTGCAATTGCTTCCTTGTCATGGTGCCCTATCTAAGGGTGCAAATTCTAGTATCGAAAGAAAGGAGGCTAAATGACTGCCTCCTCCTGTGTCCAAACATAAGATTAATTATGATGGAGCCTCGAGGGGTGATTTGGGAAAATCAGGCATAGGAGTGGTCATTACTGATAATAGTCTTAATATAGTTAAGGTTATGTGCAAATGCATTGAACATGGGACTAATAACATTGCAAAGCTTTGGGCTCTTTCCTTTGGTTTGGATTTAATAATATCAATGAATATTAGAGATATTGTTATAAAAGGAGATTCGATGGTGGTTTTTTATGTTGTTGCTAACAAAAAATGCATGTCATGACATCTTCAATACTTATTAGATAAAATCCGTCTGCAACTTTAGTTTCTTAATTCCTATTCTATTAATCATTGCTATAGAGAAGCTAATTTTGTTGTTGATTATTTGGCAAATAAGGTCATTGATGAGAATGCTCGGTAATTGGAGGTGGCAAAGAGTGATCTTTTGGGTATGTGCAGGAACATGGTGTGCGAAAACAGGTCCTTAAGTGGAATGAAATTTCAGAAAATCAGAGTTATGCAACCTGACATGAAAATTTGAATAAGTTGTGAACATTATTTTTAAAATATGTAAGAAGAGAATCTATAGAAAATTGAATGTAGTTTCTAAGCTACTAGTTGTTTTTTTAAAAAACATAATCCTATTTGATGAAAATTTCAAATTTCAAATTTCAATGTAGTTGTACTAAAATTTCAGGAAAAAGATAAGAAGTAGACGTATGTCTGACCACCCTAATCACAATCAAATCATAATAATTTTTTATAATATTTATAATATAAGTATTAGACTCATGTCTAGATGTGACACATTTTTTTAATAATTTTTTATAAAGTAAATAATTATTTATGATTATTTTACTACAACTTTTCAGAAATTCAGAAACTACTACGCGTGACCACCTTAACTTGGTCAAAACCTTATGAATTTTTTTTTTAATTTTTTTTTCCCTATAGTAGGCGAAGCATAGGATGTGATGCATGTTTAGGATTCAAAAAATGTTATACCGTTTGAAAGTTATGAGTGTTTTTCAATTAGTTTATCAATCAGGACTATTGTCAGAATTCAATTAGAAAATAAATAATAATTATGTATTAAAGTCGAAATAAGACAAGCCTTATATTGTTGGAAAGCCAAGAACGTCCTTACAAAACCCTTTTCGTTTTATCAATTTTGGCTACAAAAAAGTCATTAGCCACCAATGTAATGTCTGGAAAATCAAGGAATACTGAAAAACACGTTTTTTTAGTTGACTTTCTAGGCTTGTCACTTCCAAGCCAAATCCCAAAGCATTCTCGAGCCAAAATTTGAAATTTGAAATTTGTACAACAAAAATCAGATATCTGATTTTAATAAGTAAATTCACTAACTAAATTTGCACATACTTAATCTATTATTTATTAATATATTAACATATAATATTTTAATATATTAATTAATAAATAAATTAGTATATGATATTAAGGAGAGGGAAAGGGGGGAGTGGGGGGAGAGAGAGAGAGAGAGACACGGGGATATAGAGAGATAGAAAGATGGGGAGGGTGAAGGGAGAGAGAGATGGGGAGAGGGAAGGGACAAAGATATAGAGAGATTATGGGTCCTATGGTGTCCTAAGGGGTCATATTGTGTCCTACAACCCCTTAGGACACCATATAACCCCTTAAGATACCAAATTGTGTTGTTATGAGTCATATTATATTTTAAGGGGTCACATTGTGTCATATGACCCCTTTACGACACCACATGACCCCCTAGGACACAATATGACCCTTTACAACTATATATAGTGTCTTTATGGGTCATATGACCCCTTATGATTCCATATGGTGTCGTTAGGGGTCATATGGTGTCCTAAGGGGTCATATTGTGTCCTACGACCCCTTAGGACACCATATGACCCCTTAAGACACCATATTGGGTCATGATGGGCCCTATGGTGTCCTAAGGGGTCATATTGTGTCCTACGACCCCTTAGGACACCATATGACCCCTTAAGACACCAAATTGTGTCGTTATGGGTCATATTGTGTCCTAAGGGGCCATGGGACACCATATGAACCCTAAGGTCAACATACAACCCCTTATGACACCATATTGGGTCGTTATGGGTTCTATGGTATCTTAAGAGGTCATATTATGTCCTACGACCCCTTAGGACACCATATGACCCCTTAAGACACCATATTGGGTTGTTATGGGTCATATGGTGTCCTAAGGGGTCATATTGTGTCCTACGACCCCTTAGGACACCATATGACCCCTTAAGACACCAAATTGTGTTGTTATGGGTCATATGGTGTCCTAAGGGGTCATGGGACACCATACGACCCCTAAGGACAACATACGACCCCTTATGACACCATATTGGGTCGTTACGTCATATGGTATCCATAGGGGTCATATTGTGTCCTACAACCCTTTAGGATACCATATGACCCCTTAAGACACCAAATTGTGTTGTTATGGGTCATATTGTGTCATAAGGGGTCATGGGACACCATATGACCCCTAAGGTTAACATACAACCCCTTATGGCACCATATTGGGTCGTTATGGGTCCTATGGTGTCCTAACGGGTCATATTGTGTGCCATGACTCCTTAAGACACCATATGACCCCTTAAGACACCATATTGGGTTGTTATGGGTCATATGGTGTCCTACGACCCCTTAAGACACCATATGACCCCTTAAGACACCAAATTATGTCGTTATGGGTCATATGGTGTCCTAAGGGGTCATGGGACACCATATGACCCCTAAGGACAACATACGACCCCTTATGACACCATATTGGGTCTTTATGAGTCATATAGTGTCCATAGGGGTCATATTGTGTCCTACAACCCCTTAGGACACCATATGACCCAGAGGTCATATTGTGTCCTACGACTCCTTAGGACACCATATGACCCCTTAAGACACCAAATTGTGTCATTATGAGTCATATGGTGTCCTAAGGGGTCATGAGACACCATATGACCCCTAAGGACAACATACGAGCCCTTATGACACCATATTGGGTCATTATGAGTCATATGGTGTCCATAGGGGTCATATTGTGTCCTACGACCCCTTAGGACACCATATGACCCCTTAAGACAAATTCTTTCGTTATGGGTCATATTATCTCTCTCTCTCTCTCTCTCTCTCTCTCTCTCTCTCTCTCTCTCTCCCCCATAATCTCTCTCTCTCTCTCTCTCTAAAATATGAGTAATAAAATTGGATATCCAATTTTTGTCATTGCCATTAATGTGGCAATAGTAAAAAAAAAAGGCGATCGGGAAAAAAATTTGGGACCACAAATTTGTACATTAAAATTAGATATTCGATATAATCCAATATCCGATTTTATCGGATGTCTGATTTTATTGGATATCAGATTTTTGTAAATAAAAAATACATAATGTAAATAATGCTTAGCTGAACATGTCAAAGCCGACGGTTCGTTATCACGACGAGCAGAATGAAAAATTGGCCACGCGACAACATTCGATTGAATGAGACTGATGATTTTTTCACCAACCAAAAAAATGCTGCCCTAATAAAACCATAGGGAAAATTAAAAAATCGAGATAGGCTTTTCTAGGGTCCCCTCTCATGGACCCGTAGGTTCAAATAGATCATTTATAGGTGCAGCAGATTTCGAGTTAGGGCCCATCAAAGTTTGACAATTTTTAGCACTTAGGGTGCTCAAGGGACGATGTTAGTAGGGTATGACCCCGAGCGTTTGACTGAGTGGGGGGAGGGGGGGAAATAGGAGCATGCATAGGGTAATAATGCCTAACTAGACATGTTAGAGCCAACGGTTCGTTATCACGATGAGAAGAATGAAAAATTGGTCACGTGACAACATTCAATTGAATGAGATTGACAATTTTTTTAGCAACCGAAAAAATGCTACCCTAATAAAACCGTAAGGAAACTTAAAAACCGAGATAGGATTTTGTAGGGACCCCTCTCATGGACTCGTAGGTTCAAATGAAATATTCGTAGGTGCCACAAATTCTGAGTTAGGGCCCGTCAAAGTTTGATAATTTTTAGCAGTTAGGGTGCTCAAGGGACGATACCGATAGGGTATGACCCTGAGCGTTTGACCGAGTGAGGGGCCAAAATAGGAGCATTCATAGGGTAATAATGCCTAATTGGCCATGTCAGAGCTGACGGTTCATTATCATGACGAGCAGAACAAGAAATTGGCCACGCGATAACATTCGATTGAATGAGACTGATGATTTTTTGCCAACCGAAAAAATGCTGCCCTAATAAAACCATAGGGAAAATTGAAAAACCGAGATAGGATTTTGTAGGGACCCCTCTCATGGACTCGTAGGTTCAAATAGATTGTTCATAGGTGCCATGGATTCCAATTTAGGGCCCATCAAAGTTTGAAAATTTTTAGCACTTAGGGTGCTCAAGGGACAACGCCAGTAGGGTATGGCCCCGAGCATTCGACCGAGTGGGGAGTTAAAATAGGAGCATGCATAGGGTAATAATGCCTAACTAGACATGTCGGAGCCGATGGTTTGTTATCACGGTGAGTAGAACGAGAAATTGGCCACGTGACAACATTCGATTGAATGAGACTGACGGTTTTTTTGCCAACCGAAAAAATGCTGCCCTAATAAAACCGTAGGGAAACTTGAAAAACACAGATAGGCATTTGTAGGGACCCCTCTCATGGACCCGTAGGTTGAAACAAAACATTCATAGGTGCCACAGATTTTGAGTTAGGGCCCATCAAAATTTGACAATTTTTAGTTTTTAGGGTGCTCAAGGGATGAAGCCGGTAGGGTATGACCCTGAGCATTCGACTGAGTGGGGGGGGAATAGGAGCATGCATAGGGTAATAATAAATTTTATTGTATTGTTCATTAAATGAATTGTATTGTATTGTTCATTAAGTGAATTGTATTGTTCAATATACAAACAACACTTATGATGAAATGAAATGAATTGTATTGTTCATTAAATAACCATTATTAACCATTGTTAATTATTGGAATGAAGATTAAAGTTTTCCATGATAACACCATGCACAAATGAGCACCAATTTATATGATCAAATATCTTCAATTACAAGTGTATGTCCATACACAAATATGTCATAAATGCCAACTCAAACAAAATGTATGTCCATATACAAAATATACATGTAACCGAACTATAATTGAACTACTACTCTTCGTCATCATCATCATCATCTTCTTCTTCTTCTACGATATACATGCAAGTTACTACATAATCTAATTAATACCAATATAAATGATGAGCATGTATGTACAATAAAATACAAACTATTTATGGTGAAAATGGATAACAACAATAACGATATTGAAAGGCTAAATAGATTCAACCACAAAACCCTAGCCTAACAACAACAAAGATCCACAATAAAATATGAAGATTACCTAAGACAATGCAAATCAAACGAAATCACAAAGATTATACCATCACATGTCCAATAGGGTTTGGATCTCCATTCTTCCTATCTCCATTGATCTTGCTTGATATATTTGCTCTCAGATTTTATGTGCACAAGAGCTCAACAAAGAACGGAATGTGGTTGCTAGTAGGATCTGTAGCGTCCTAAAATTGTGACACTTGCAATTTCGACTGCATTTCGGTCTTCACGATGGCGACGCAACACGCAACCTGAATGGAGACCCCGAAACTTGCTCATGACACCAAAAACTGCATTTTCTTGCACCCTGGCCTGAACCTCCTTTGCACCCTGCTGTCCCGGGAGGTGGGTTCAGGACCAGGGCGCCTAGCGCCCTGGTCCCCCAGGACCATGGCGCCCAGCGTCCTAGTCCCTGGGCCTATTTTGGGCCCGGTCTCTTATGGGGTCTTGGGTCTTTATGTTTGCAAATTGAAAAATTAACTTTCCTGGTCGGCCTAAGGTCGGGAAAATCAGTCTATCAGCCCTAAATGACAAGTATATAAACTACATTTGCCTCTCCCATTTGGGTAAGAAGGACATATGTGTACAAGCGTGGAAACTATACTCAAGCATTCAAGCATTCAAGCATTCATTCCAAGTCTCCATTCAAGGCTAAGTGTTGCATTCAAGACAAGGATTCAACCATTGAAGAGGAGATCACTTACTACATGCTACATACAACATACAACATACAACAAACAACAACATCTATACCTTCGCACATAAGGATACAAACATCCTTACAACAAGGTATTAGTACTTGTTTTACATTACATACATTTACATTTACAGCAATTTCTCATTTCTTGGTTAATTCCAAAACCGGGGTTTGACCTAAAGGCAAACCCCTAATCCCTAACCCCCCAATCGTCTTCGCTTTTCTATGTGTAGGTTACAGGTACGCGGCTGAAATTGAAGATCTGGAATCCTTGTGCAGAGACGAACAGATCCCCCTTCGTTTCGCGGATTTTTCGGAGGACCGTGGCGCCGGGCGCCATCGTCCCGACAATTTTTACTCAAATTTGCAGGACAGCGCCGTATCGACATTTTACTGCTAATTCCAGGTCCGCAGCTTCATCCTATATCCCTATCTCAGTTTATAAGCGAATCTTTGTCACTTTCTATGCATTCCTAGCTTAATTCTTCTATCAACATTCTTTACAAAAGAGGGTAGCCTTGCTGTCTTAACCCTTGAGACACATTTAGCATCCAATCTTGCATTGTGTGGGATTGGATCTTGTGGGTTTCAACCCCTTTTTTGAATGTAAAGTCTCTCCCTTAAGTGAAAACCATCAACCCTAGAGTGATCTCCCTTCTCTCTCCTTAGAGTTGGAAGAGGGGAGTGCAACTAGGGTTCGATCGCGATTTTCTGCTTTACATTTTGGTGAACTCGACGTGAACATCCTTTCTGATTATTCATAGTTAGATCTGAAAATTGGATTCCTTGGTTGCATTTCCATGTTTGATCTTTTGCAAAATTTTAGAGGTTAATTGCATAAAAACCCTAAATTTCCTTTTTAAGTAATTGAACTTGTGAAATGTTTAATTATTAATGCTTGTTTCAGATCTGCCCTCCTATTACAAATTATCAATTCATATTTGTGCTTTAATTTTGAAAATTAAGTGGTTAAGTGTTAAAACCCTAATTTTTAAAACCCTCTTGATTCAACCTTTGTTCGACAATTTCACTGATCAAAACATCTCCAAATCAACTGTAACTTTGGATTCCGCAATAAAATCACAATATCTTTCATCCCTGAAAATTTGAAAAAAAGTTGCGAGGACCGTGTGCACTCCGAGCGCCATCGTCCCCGACATTTTTTCCAAAATTTTGGGAGCAAGATCTTACTGTATTTTCTTGCTAAAATCCAGAATTTTGGCTGATTTTATCAATTATAACACTTTCAAAATTACAGTCAAAGTTGGTCTCGTGATTGCTTGGTTTAGGGCTTCTAATCATTCAAAAATCATTGAAATTGAAATTTTGTGTCAAAATTGTGTTCTTACTGTCCTAAATCTGAAAAGTGTGTTATCATTCATTCGAAATTTCAGTGATTCATTCAAATTTTTGCAATTTGTGACTTTTGAAATTAAGTGCTTAATTACAACAACTTTGATTTCCGCTTTCAAAATTGAATTTTGCGTGAAATTGAGTCAACTTTTGAATTTCAAAACTTGCATTGCTTTCGGTATTCCCTCTAAAATCATAAAATTCAAAATTTCAGTTTCCCTCTCTTTTTCAAAATTCAAATTTTTGCATTTTTTGACAATCTTGGTAGGGTTCAATTTCGAGATTGCAACTTTAATTTGGCCTATCTACAGATCGTAAAATCACTCAATTTTTTCAGATTAGCTCTAAAATCATCATAACTTTCATCCCTGCAAATTTCGAAAAAAGTTGCCGGGACCGTGTGCACTCCGAAGCGCCACGGTCCCTGACATTTTTTCTGAAATTTCGGGAGATTGTCCTGATTATATTTAACAGCTTAAATCCAGAAGATTGGCTGATTTTACTGAAAATTGCTACCTCTAAATTCAAAACTTTCTCTCTCTCTCTAGTGCATGAGTTTTACAACAATAAGCCCTACTTACACTATTCCCGTTAGACGAAGCCGTAGAATTAAGTCTTTCTGAGGTTTAACTACTGAGGAGATGGAACCTAATTTGAATAGCCTTTTTAACGAGGACATGGGTAATTCCTCTAATCCTCCTAATGATGAAGAAGCTCTCCATGAGGTTTCTGAAGAACAACTTTCAAAATTGGATAACCAATTTGATGATTTTCGACAATGGATGTCTCAAGAATACCCTGATAGTCAAGCTCTTCCTTTAATTGAGGGTCTAAAATGTATGCTTCAAAGTGATAAGAATGGAATTGATATTTTGCGTGGTATTGCACACATTGTGGATTCAAATGTGATGCCTATGAAAAGTTGTGTCGAAACCTTAGGTTATACACAACCTCCTACTCAAGACAATCATTCTATTCCTTTGATGACTTCTATTGCTAGCATACCTACCTTTACATCAAACATAATGGCTACTTCTACACAAGACATTCCTCCTGTGATCACCAGTCATGGGGGCAATCCCTCTTCTTCAATTAACCCTCTTCCTTCATTTAATCCGACTTCTTCATTCATTCCTTCAATGAGTGTCCCTATTATATCTCCACAAATGAACATGACGCAAGGGGGCAATTCATTTAACCATTCCATTCCTCCTTGTAGTGTTCCTCCTGTCCAATCATCTCCTATGACTAATTATCATAGAGTCCCACCACCTTACTCTTTACCTTCTTTCAATAACATAACACCTCCATCTCAATCCAACACGTCTAATATGAACTCTTCGACTGAAGTGACCATTAACAATCTTGCACAAATTGTCTCTTCTTTACAACAACAAATTGCCTCTATGAATCAATCTAAGTTTAGTATGCCCACATTTGATGTTGCGAGCCCACTTTCTCTTGACATTGTTCGAGCTATCCCTCCTAAACATGTTGAAATCCCACATTTGGAGCTTTATAATGGTAAAGGTGATCCTCTAACACATGTTAAGACTTTTCAAACAATATGTACTGATTTTGCTTATGACCAAAGGTTGCTTGCAAAATTGTTCACTAGAACATTAAGAGACAAAGCCCTACAATGGTATTGCTCGTTGCCTTCTTATTCTATTACTTCTTTCGAACAACTTGCAAATGCTTTCATTTAACAATTTCAAAACAATATAAGTCCTAAAGTTACTTTGATTGATTTAATGCATTGCAAACAAGGTGTTAAAAAAAAAGTGACTGATTTCATTGGTAGATATAAGCATTTGTATGCTCAAATTTCTTTTCCAGTGCCTGACAATGATATTCAAAGAATCTTCATTTCTAATTTACAAAAAGATATTCGAGACAAACTTCTGTTTTCTGAGTTTACTTCTTTCCAACAGTTGTGTGCAACTCTTCACAATTATCAACTGACTGTGAGTCAAATGGAACAATCACATCCTATGGCTCCGAGTGATAAGGGTGATAGCAGTCAACAACCATTTGGGAAGTTTAAACCGAACAGAGATTCCATCAAATTCAATGAAAACATCATCAACAACAATGTGAATGCAGCATCAGGTGTGCCTCCTATTTCTAAATTTTTCAAGAAAGAAAGAAAGTATACTCCTTTGAATGAATCATTGCATAGTATTATGAATAAGTTATTGGAACAAAATGTGCTTACTCTTCCTCCTATAAGGCAAATTGATCCTGCAAAGATTAATTCACCCTATTTTGATAACAAATCTTTTTGTCAATTTCATCGTCAACCTGGGCATGATACTGAAAAATGTTTTGCTTTAAAGGGGAAAATTCAAGATTTGATTGATAATAATACTATTTCTGTTTCTGGAGTGAATGATAGAGGCAACACATCTGTAGCTCCTCCTAACCAAAATCTTCAGATTTTCACTGATCCATTACCTTCTCATACCTCTAATGCAATTGAGGCTAATGATTCCTCTCTCACATCTAATGGTCTCGTGTTTATGACTCCGAATGTGATTAACTTTGTAGAGCAGTAAGAAAACCCTAAAGAACCTTCCATCACATTTGATTCCAGTGAAACCATTAGGGCACCTGATGGTCCTTTATACATAGTTGCAAAAGTCAAGAATACACCTTGCCGTGGAGTGCTTATTGATCCTTTGTGCATGGTTAATGTTATTACTGAAGAATTTCTTTTTACTTTGCAATTGAATCAAGTGATTTATGACAAAACAGATGTGATTGTGAAATTATTTGATGCATTTTCTTCTCTTGCAATTGGTTCTATTACATTACCTATTGAGGTCCGTAACAAATCCCTTGATGTGAACTTTGCTATTATTCCATCTTCTGAACAATTTCGTGTGAAGCTAGGCTATCCTTGGCTATCTTCCATGAAAGCTATTTCTTCTCCTATTCACAAGTGTTTGAAATTTCCCCATAATGGTGAAGTTGTTACTATCAATCATAGTCTCTTTAAACCAGCTGAAAGAACTTCTAGTGTTCCTATAGATTACTTTTGGCCTAAACAATTCCAATCTCTTCCTCCGCGAAGTGATCATCTTTTCAAATCTTATCAAAAGTGGAAAACAGATATGATCCTATCTCTAAGTGAACCTAGAACACCCAAACTTGACATTCCTATCATTCTTGAGAAGGAAGTTCTTCCTTTGAAAGATAAAACTAATGTCTTTCCTCAAGAAGATTCCCAACCCATTCCTATGGATGTGACTATGCCTATACCTAATAAACCTTCTAAAAGTAGACCTATACCTCCTCGTCATGATGGGCTTGGTCTCCTTCCTAAACCAAATATTCCTCCCTTATATGGAGCAGTTCCTCCTCCTTCCTCTTATGGAGAGAAGAGACCTTCCTCTTCTCCTATTATCCAGCCTAAGAGACCACAACCTAAACACCTAAGTGATAAGGATGAGAACATTCTTCCTCCTCAATCTTCTCAACTTCCTACTAAGACTAGACGAAATCGTTCGGCACGTGAATGCCGACGAAAGCGTCATCTTAGAGCTCAGGCAGCTGCTTTTCAAACTTTGCAATCTCCAAAAACACCTTCAACAAGCATTATTCCATTTTCTCCTCAGCCAGAAATTGAGCCTAAATTTTCTAAACATAAGATGCATGATGGTCTTGATCCTGTGCGAGTTAAAGATCCTATTTTTTTAAATCTTGATGATGATATAGATGAAAATGTTATTCATGATGCAAATGTTTCTCCTGTTCATTCTGATAGTGAATATGAACTTGTTGATATTGATAACCATTTATCTAATGAATTTTCTAAAGCACTTATCCTAGCTCCTAGACAAGAACACCACGGCTTGGGATATGAACATAGCCCTTGTTTGGATCTTGTGATAGCTCCATCTGCTATGTTGGATGTTCCTCCTCTAGCGTGTTCCCTACCTTCCCGAAACATGGATCAGCAAGATCGGGGGGTAGATGACGTGCTAGACTAGTTCATTAGCATAGCAGATTCTCTCCCCCTCTCTTTTGTTACTTCTTCTATATGTTACTCTCATTCTTCTATTTGTTGTCCTTAGTGTTGTCTACTTGAGGACAATGCAAAGCATTGAGATCTCTCGATCTCTCTCATGTTGACTCAAAAGACACATGTGTTCCCTTCTTCTAGGTGACCTTCCTTGATTGGGGAATGAAGAACAATTATGCATACATACATATGATATACATGAATTATCATACAACATACTGACCCCGAGGAAAGCGAAGTCACCTCGTGCTTTGTGTTTTGTGTCTATTATCCTTGGGCTTATCTCACACTCGGGGACTAAATCCTTGCGATAACGTGCTCCTTTCTCATTACTTATATGTATCACTACCTTAAAGCAATCACCCCCGGTGAGGCGTGTGCGACTGCTTTAACGTAGGGGGGCATACATCCCATTCATATCTTTTCAAGATACTTGAAAATTTCTTGACAAATTTAGCTTTGCCTTGAAAATTTTTGATATCTTTCTTGCATGACTCATAGTGAGGGAACCTTACTACTGACAATCATGGTTCTCCCTCGTGATCTTCCCTTTTACTTTGTCAATTGAAGTCGTAAGATCCTTAGTCCACTGGGGGCTTGGTGTATCTTGCCTCCTTGACGTGGTGAAAGTCTTTCAAAGTTGTTTCCTTGTACTTTACCGGAAGTATGAGCATACATACTCCCGCTAAAGTGGGGGCTAAATGTAGCGTCCTAAAATTGTGACACTTGCAATTTCGACTGCATTTCGGTCTTCACGATGGTGATGCAACACGCAACCTGAATGGAGACCCCGAAACTTGCTCATGACACCAAAAATTGCATTTTCTTGCACCCTGGCCTGAACCTCCTTTGCACCCTGCTGTCCCGGGAGGTGGGACCAGAGCGCCCAGCGCCCTGGTCCCCCAGGACCATGGCGCCCAGCGCCCTGGTCCCTGGGCCTATTTTGGGCCCAGTCTCCTATGGGGTCTCGGGTCTTTATGTTTGCAAATTGAAAAATTAACTTTCCTGGTCGGCCTAAGGTCGGGAAAATCAGTCTATCAGCCCTAAATGACAAGTATATAAACTACATTTGTCTCTCCCATTTGGGTAAGAAGGACATATGTGTACAAGTGTGGAAACTATACTCAAGCATTCAAGCATTCAAGCATTCATTCCAAGTCTCCATTCAAGGCTAAGTGTTGCATTCAAGATAAGGATTCAACCATTGAAGAGGAGATCACTTACTACATGCTACATACAACATACAACATACAACAAACAACAACATCTATACCTTCGCACATAAGGATACAAACATCCTTACAACAAGGTATTAGTACTTGTTTTACATTACATACATTTACATTTACAGCAATTTCTCATTTCTTGGTTAATTCCAAAACTGAGGTTTGACCTAAAGGCAAACCCCTAATCCCTAACCCCCAATCGTCTTCGCTTTTCTGTGTGTAGAGCAGCAGCAGTCAACAACGATGGCCTTTGTTAACAGATTCGATCGCGTTCGCCGATTTCAGAGGCTAGCAGAGGCAGGACAGCCGGTGAGTACCACAAACCTCCTCATACTTTGACGCATTTAATATTGTCATTAATGCATAGTAGATAGAGAAATAAATGCGCTTAGAATAGGGTCCCAAAAAATGTCAAAAACGTTTAAGTGCGTCTGCGTTGGTGCCAGGCGCGTCTGTGCTCGCGAGGCGTGTCTGTGTTTGCGCTAGGTGCGTCTGCGTTTGAAACCGCGTCTGTGATGGTCAGGCGCGTTTGTGCCAAGAAGGCACGTCTGTGTCGCCCAGGCGCGTCTGTGCAGAGCATAGGCACGTCTGTTTTTGTCAGGCGTGTTTGTGTTTTTCAGGTGCGTCTGTGCAGTCTTTAAGCGTGTTTATGTCAGGTAGGCGCGTTTGTGTAAAGTTTTGTCTTCTAGGGCAAATCGACAGTTCTGTGATGAACATACGCTGTCGATTGGATAAGCTGCTGAGAGGATACACTCAAGCAGGTCCTCTAGGAAGACTAGGATAGATCAAGGCACTTTGTGATGAACAGTGACTACCAAGATAGAGTACTTTGTGATGAACAGGGAGTACTAAGAAATGAGCAACACTTTGTGATGAACAGTGAGTGCGAATGTGAGCAACACTTTGTGATGAATAGTGAGTGTCACACACATAGTACTTTGTGATGAATAGGGAGTACTACTAGGGTAGAAGCAACACTTTGTGATGAACAGTGAGTGTCACTAGGATAGATAGCTATATGTATTTAGATAAAAAGTAGCATTTTGTGATAAACAGGGAATGCCACTATGACTGACATGAGTGATTTGCTTGACTGCAGGAGTATTTGCCTATGCTGGAGTCACAAGAGAGATTCCCGTCGACTCAGAGCTTGCGACCTGAGTTGACCTTCGAGGACCGAGCGGCTATTGAGGAGATGGGATTGAGACATGTTCTATATGTGCCTGAGTTTCGGGCGAACATGGGACTGTTGACTGTGCTGGCGGAGAGATGGCACTCTGAGACATGTACTTTTCATTTGCCGATGGGTGAGATGACAATCACCCTTGAGGATGTATACAGGATTCTACAGATACCGATCGATGGGGAGCTGATCCCATACGATCGAGATGGAGATAGGGAGGCCCTGAGATGAGTATTCCAGGACCCAGGATTGGAGATGAGGGCAGGACATGTGGCGTGGGACACTATGACAGTCATAGGGCTAGCGCTACCAGTAGTGGTAGGAGGAATGATCAGTGGGTTCTTGTGTCCGGATAGGGCGACACGGGGGTTGGCAGTGGGTTGGGGAGGAGCATTGGAGACACTGGTGACACAGCACACTAGATATGCTTGGGGACCGTGTGTGCTGGCACACCTCTACTATGAGTTGCATCAGTTCGTGTACCACAGATCAGTGGGATTGGGCTGTGGGGTGACATTGCTGCAGGTGTGGGCTTATGAGCATCTGCCAGTGACGAGGCTGATACACTTCAGAGGCAGGGGTCATGGATGTAGTTTTGTTCGCTTATATGATATGATCACGTCTCAGCCATGGATTGGCAGGTTGGAGCACTGGCGGCGAGTGATAGATGACATTGACATCGTCATATGGAGACCATACCTGGGATGCGAGCAGTGGGAGGATGATGCAGTTGAGCTTCCCTACACCTTCCGGAGCAGGTACCTGATTGGGCGGACGCCCTATGTGCTAGAGAGACAGCTAGTGGATAGGGTTGGCCGACAGTTTGGCAGGATCCAGAGGATACCACGGGGCTTAGGCATGTATACACAGACTGTCAGAGATCAGGCACAGTTTGGGCCCCTATTGTCATATGATCAGGCAATTACGCAGTTGGTAGAGATGATGCCCCTACCCTGGGACATGTGGCCAGAGATTGAGGATGCCGACATGGATGCTGAGTACACAGCATACTGGGTAGAGCATCCATTCCCACGCCTGATGGATCCGGGAGAGCCATTAGATGGGGATGGTGGTGGGGATGATGATGATGGTGGAGGTGATGGGGGCAGAGGTCGATGGAGAAGGAGGGGAGTAGTTGGAGAGAGGAGGGTTGCACCATGGAGGGAGGGTGGAGAGGAGAGACAGGGTCGGGTGGTGAGGGGTCGTGGTGGATTGCCGCTACAGGTGCCAGCAGCACAGGGTCCCAGACAGGTACAGGTACAGGGATAGGGACAGATACAGGGACAGGTACTAGTACAGGTATAGGCACAGGGGCAGGCACCCGTACAGGGGGAGCCACAGGCAGAGGCAGAGGGGGCTGTCGTAGAGGAGGATGAGCTGATAGAGTTGAGGGAGATCTGCCAGGGATAGACATATGAGATTCAGGAGGAGGCTCAGAGATATTGAGTGGGAGTGGGATCAGGCTATTCAGTGTTATACAGAGGCTGAGACAGCGCTCAGGGTGGGGAGACAGGCAACGGAGGACACAGGGGCAGGATATGCTTATGTCCTGCGAGTAGGGGAGGAGATTGCCTACTGGCGAGATCTCTATTATGGTGCAGTGTCAGTGGATCAGCGGGCGAGGAGCTTCCATAGACCGTCGCGTACAACGACAGCTACGGGAGGGAGCCGGAGGAGACAGGCATCGAGTGGTGGGGTTATGGGTCCTCCACCACCACCAGATAGAGGGGACAGGAGGGATGATCCTGGGGCGGGTCCTTCAGGGGCTCAGATTCTGTCGCAGCCAGGCGGCTCCGAGGGAGGGAGTTCATCATAGCCATAGAGGGCTCCCCATGTATCAGTATTGTACCATTTTTGTATGATGATGTAGACACCTGCGGGTGATTGTAGCCATATGATTTTGACATCATTGTATCATGACACTTTATATATATATGAGATGATTCATCTTTGCGGCAGCTATATGCATGTGTACCTATATGATGAGATGTTCTTATGTGATGTTTGTTTTATTTTATGGATGCAAATATTTATATGATGTAATGCAGTATTTTTGTTCTTTTATGTTTTATATATGTATGCATGATGCAAATGTGAATGTATGTAATGCAGATGAATATGATAATGCAAATAACTATTTACATGATGAAAATATAAAATGTGCTAATATGTGTTGTGTGCAGGATGTGATGCAGTTGTGATATCTATATGTATGTATGAGATGCTTATATGTGGTAATGCAGGTGCAACTACATGAAATGCCAATGTTTTTGGTGTGTCATTGTACTCAGTCATGTGATAGTAGGCTACGCAGACTCGAGAAGGACGATGGAAGTCAATCAAGAAAGGGGGATGGAAGACAAAAGATATGAAAGTGAAAGAGCTTCTTGTACGTTATCATCATTGAGCTTTATTATGGCAAGTAGGTTATGACAATCGAGACATATGTTCGACCTAGAAAGTCATTGTACCTGTTTGCATGGAGATAAGACAGTTGCAAACAAGGAATGCCCCAGTTCATACTAGACTTACAATGTCCTCATATCCTTGGACAAGTCATAGCATTACTAAGAGACAATCCACAGACAATAAATACAAATAGGTGACGATACCCCATCCTCACCTTTCTAGTCAAAGACATCCTAGAGATAGAATCTCTAGTCAGAGACATCCTGGAAAAGCTAAAAGACATGTCACCAAAAAAGATGAAATCAAAAGAAAACCAAGACTCGACACCAACATCCACTGTAGCCCTCAAGTTTAGTGTCTCTTGTCACTTGTATAAGTCTTATTTGATTGTGGTCACAATGTTTATTTTCATAGAAAGGATAGATAGCACTGAACCATATGTTGTCTGAGTCTGTTGAAAGATTTGATTTGTTGAAGCCCATTGTTGCTGCCGTGTCTCATCTGAAATTGACTGAATCCATGAAACTGATACTTTATTGTGGAGAAGATGAAACTTTATTGCGGATCTGTGATGCAAATGTTGCTTTACTACGGATTGTGCGCAGATAGACTAAAGGAAGCTGGAAGAAATTGTACTCCTCGAAACATGTGATGTTCTCAGTTCCACACCCATTACTAGATATAGGATTTTGCCTTAGCCACAGATAGGATCTGATTTATTATGGATGGAAAGGGATGAAAAGGGAGGTTTATTATGAATGGCTAACCAATCTTAGGGAGATCAATAACAAGCCATGATGGGAATGGGTAAGTTTATTATAGATGAATTGGTCGTGAGTGTGTGCAAAGTGAAGTGATGAAAGAGAATCCTGAAGGAGGGAG
This sequence comes from Cryptomeria japonica, assembly GCF_030272615.1. Taxonomy (NCBI): domain Eukaryota; kingdom Viridiplantae; phylum Streptophyta; class Pinopsida; order Cupressales; family Cupressaceae; genus Cryptomeria; species Cryptomeria japonica. Next base: position 170,359,587 of record NC_081411.1, on the reverse strand, counting down.
GAGCAATGTCTCTACGCATGGCGCTGGTGACCCAGTTTTCACCATGGTACTTGCCCAGGGCGCCACCAAAGTGGTTTTCACCGTTGGACGAAATTATTTCTCTTTACTTTTTTGATTTTTCAATGTTTTTTGTGTCACAAGGTGCCTGTTTGCCAGGTTTTCACCAAGTAACGATTTTTTTTGTTTTATAATTTTTTTTGTATTTTTTTTATTTTTGATTTTTTTTTGTATTTTTGAATTTAGGATATTCCAAAGAGCTATGTGTAGAACCTGCGAAGGTGCATGTTGTTGATAGGATCCTCCAAAGGTTCACCTTCTGTAGTTGAGAGCTGATATGCCTCAAATTCATATGCTGCTGTAATGACGTAAGGACCAAGCCAATTTGGTTCGAACTTGCCCTTCTTCTCTCTGTCTTGCTGATTTTTGGGATTTTCTCTGAGAACCAAGTCACCTACCTCAAATGTGTGAGGCTTTACCTTGTGATTGTAGTTGCATTGTTCCTTGACTGAATGATGTGTAGCTTGATTGAATGTCTTCCTCGATGAAGGAACTGAGATAGAATTACTAGTGTGTGGACTACACAGGCCTGTATGCGTGTCACCTGAAGAAGTTTGGGCATCCCTGATAACAAAGTCCTTCAAGGAAGCTCCATTAAATGTCCATGATGTATCACCAGAAGGGAAAGGATGTGTGGAACAAGTAGATGAGTGATGAAGGCTTATGATTCCGAAAAGAAGTGAAAGTAGGATAGCATGATGGAGACTTAGGATCAACAAGTAATCTTTTTGACTTGCAATTGTAGAATTTTTGCCCCCAGTTATTTTGATATTAGGGGAGATCAACTCTTGCTTTTTTTCTTTCACTGGATTTTTATCCTTGACCTTGATTTTTGCAGAGTCCAGTAGCTTTTGATTTTGATTTGGACTAAAGGACTTTTCTTTATTATTGACTTTTATATTTTTCTTTTCAAAGATTGATTCTTGATCCCCAATGACTAAGGGCTTTTGTGATTCTTGTTGATCCAAGTCTGGAAGTGGAGTGGAAATGGAATGAGTGGATGAAATGGTAAGGCTATATGAGTTCTCAAGAGGATTGGTGATATTCTCAATAGATTCTTTGTTGGAACCACTCTTAGGACTGTTGATATCAAGAGATGCTTGCACCGCTAGAGGAGATTCGCATTTAGACTTAGTAGTCACAACACTAGGTGGTTCACACCCGATTCCTTGGAATTGCAAATTGTTTGTAGGATGTTCCTGTCAACTGAATACCTTAGGAGATAGTGGTAATTGATCAACATGAAAAATATACTCACCACATCCCATGTCTTTAAACTTGAACTTTTCTTTGATCTCTGCTTGTTTGGATGTAGAAGCTTTTAAGGATTCAGGATCCACATATGCTGATGAAGGAACAGCTTCGCGATTGATTGGGATTGTTATTTCTGATCGAGGTTGCAGATTGTTGCAATATATGAATGGATTTGGATCCGCTTTGATGGTCACTTCAACTCCATTGTGTGGAAACTTGATACATCGTTGATATGTAGATGGGACTGCTCCCATCTCATGAATCCATGGATGTCCTAGCAATATGTTGTATGTGAGATCAAGGTCTAGGACTTGACAAACCACATCTCTTGTAACTAGCCCAACTCTAAGAGGCAAGGTGACTGTACCCTTGGATGAACGCTCTTCAACATCATATGCTTTGATAGTAATTTTGTTTGTAGAATTCATAGCTTTGTCAGAATATCCCATTTGTTTAATAGTGCTCAATGTACAAATGTTTAGACCTGCTCCTCCATCTATCAGGACTCGTTTGATTCTATGTTTGTGTATGAAGGCTTCAATGTGTAATGGTGCATTATGTGGCTGACTTATGGAGGCGTCATCGGCTTCTGTGAATGTAAGGGAATGTGGAACGGAAAGGTATCCCACCATGGCTTGAAACTGGTCCACATTCAGATCAGTAGGAATGGCAGTGTCTCTCAAGATTTTGTCAAGAATGGCTTTATGAGCGGGGGATATGCGTAGGAGCTCAAGAATGGAGATGAGCGCGGGTGTCTTCCCTAATTGTTCTACAAGGTCGTACTCAGGTTTAGTTGATGAGGAGGCGGTGTTCTTGGCTGGAGCACCTTGCAAAGTGATTTTACCTCAACAAGTTGTGACATGACATTCAGAGGTAGGTTCGGAAGAAGATCCAACACCTTTTAGGACAATCTTGGGTCTCCGGGTAGAATTCTCAGACGTTTTGTCCTTGATGATAATGGTAGAGACATAGTTGTCCATCGAGATGTGATTGATAGTTGAATCATAGTTGTAGGATGCTCTGGTATAGTTGGTTTGATCCTCTGTGGCTTTAGCTTTTCCCTTTTCATGTTTTGGGAATGGTTCCTTAAACATCTCATGTTCTTGATTGGATGAGTGTCCTTCAATTTCAATGTCACCTCTATCAGTGAGATCTTGTATGATGTTCTTCAGTCGATGACAATTTCCTGTCTTATGACCCTTGCTCTTATGAAATTCACAATATTCATCATCATTCCACCAATTTGGTTTAACCTTTGGTTCATATGGAGGAAAATCTGGAATAGTGATTACCTTGTTTGCCACTAGCTTCTTGAAAAATGACTCAAGTGGTTCTCCCAATGGAGTGTACTTCCTTCGTGATCTAGAAGTTGTTTGAGTATTCACTTGATTGTTTGTAGAACTTGATCCTGAAAAGATGAATTTGGGTCACACTGTGTTGGCGTCAACAACACCATCATTGACTGTGTTCTTGTTTTTATTCCAAAATCTTGGCTTGTCTTTTCCTTTAAAGTCATCTTTGTTTTCCTTGAATATCTTAATAACTCCTTGTTCAATTAGGACCTTTTCTGTCGCTAAGCCTTTTTCAATAATGTCCTTGAAGGTGGACAAACAAGCTTTTCTTAGATCATAGCCAATGTCTTTGTTAACATTTTGTGTGAACATCTCTACCATTTGTTTTTGTGGAATTTCACAAGAGCATTTGCTGGCTAGATTTCTCCATCTTTGTAAAAATGATGCAAAAGATTCTCCCTCTTTTTGCTTGATGTTGCACAAAGTAGTGACTGATATGTTTGTCTCTATGTTGTAGGAGAAATGTTGAATAAATGCCTCTGCTAGATCACCCCATGACTTAATACCAGGTGGAAGTTGGGAGAACCATTCCATAGCTTGATCGCCTAGGCTTTGTGGGAATAATCTCATCAAATATGTCTCTTCTGCTACTACCTCAATGCAAGCCGTGAAAAACTGTCTTATGTGTGCCTTAGGATCCCCTTTTCCTCTATACTTATCAAACTTAGGCGTCACAAAGTGTGTAGGAAAGGGAGGCATTGGAATGCTCTTGTCAAATGGATAAGGACATATGTCTCTCATTGTGTATGTTGGCTTCGGTGTATTTATGTCCTCCATTATTTTTTGTAAGTCCTTGATTTGTTGTTCCAAATTGCTCTTAGGTGGAGATCAACTTCTTGGACCATACCCCATGCTTGAGGCACCAATTGGAGGAGGAGCATGTTGCATATATGGATGATATTGATCATACACATGTTCATATGGAGGAGGTCTATAGTGATGCTGCATACATGGACCACTTGGTATAGATTCATGTTGAGGAACACCATATCTATTTTGTGCATGTATACCATACTCTACAAGCATGTCATGTTCTAATGTGTTGCCCCCAAATTTGACACAGGGTTTCCTTGTGTCCAAATTTTGAGCATGCCTTTGAATATCCAATTGCTTTGGTGGTTGATCCTTAGCATTGGTATGTGATTGAGCATATTTCTCTGCATAAGACTTCCATAATGGTTTGTGAAGGTGAGAATCATATGCTTGACCATGTGTATGTGGGACCTCTGGTTTTTGAAACAAAGATGATGGTGATTCAGGCACAAGATGTGGTCTTCTATTGTCTCCACTATTAGGCCTTCTTTGATCCATGTTGGAGTGAGGTTGTTGCAAAGGTCGATTTTCCATTATTTGAGACATGTCAAAATCATGAGATATCTTGGCTCCACTTTGTGCCATCATTTGTAAGAAGTATTGTCTATCCCTCCTCATTATTTCCTCAACCAATCGATTGAAATGGGGATTCATAATGGATTCTTCCACATCTGCTGAATGTATAGAAAAGTTGTCCATATTGTCATTATGTGTAGCATTATTGTTTGTAGTGTCCATGTTCTTAACATTTGGAATGTTTCTATAGGCATCCATGTCAGATAATGTAGTATGATCAGAATTGAAAAAGATATCATTGTCATACTCATAAGAACTCATGTTTGTGGACTCTTGAGCCTCTTTAGTTTCTCTCCTAGATTTTTGAAGACGGGTTTCAACCATGAACTAGGTATTGACCAAAATGTGATAGACTAGATGAAAATGGAAAAGGTATGGAAGACCAAGAGTTGGATGAAATGTAAATGAATCTAAAGTGTACTTGCAATGTCCAAAGTGTAAGACCAGGTATGTATGTAGTAGAGTAGGTGTGGCTTCCAAAGAGAGGATAGTTTCTCTTGATGAGGTAAGTTGACCTTGACTCTAAGTAAGATCAAATGAGACCCAAAGGTAAGAAACCTTGATGAGGGACCACTTAGCAAAGTGTTGTTGTATGTAGTGTGTTGACAATGTATGATGAGGACAAGCAAGTGACCTTTTGACTCAAGTTTAGACAATTGTGAATGTAAAGTGAGATGTAAAGCAATGATGGACTTTGTGAGACCCAAAGACAGGTTGAATGCTAAATGAACCCTGGAGAAATGACCTAGGAAGCTCAAGAATTCCGAAACTGACTGTGTTTGTTTGTTGGACTGTAACAATTTTTCAATTTTGAACACAGACGCACCTGTATACTTCACAGACGCGGTTTCCCGACACAGACGTGGCTCTGTTCAACACAGACGCGCTTCTCAGATTTTTTTGCAAAGTGTAATGTTTACTCTGGGGACACAGATGTGATTCTGCCCTTCACAGACGTGATTATACAACACAGACGCTATTATGTCAGACACAGACGCGTTTCTGCAAAATTTGTGCAATTTTTTCCAATCTGTGAAGTTGTTTTGTTGTGACCAAATCTGACTGTTTGACTGTTTTTCGTGACAAGAGAACACAATGTTGATGAGGACTCAATGTTTGCAAGTGTCTAGACTCAAAAAAATGACTCCAATAAAAGTGTGTTGTTTGATGTAAAAATATTTTGCATACACTTGAAGACACAAAAGACACAATGTTTTGCTGTTTGGTCTTGAATGTTTGAATGTTTAAAATAAGTCAAGCACAATTCTTATGGCTGGCCAAGACAATAGTTGTTGATCCCACATGGGGTTTTACCCCCGAGGCTACGCTATTCGGAGCGGATACTTAGATGCTTGACCTCATTGGCTCCACCCTCGACACTCACTTCTCGGGTCAGCCAAGCATCAGTGCCCACGAAAACTCCCCATGGCAAACTTTGTATCTCTACTAAGAACCGTATGTGTGTGGGCCGCTACCAGAGGTCCGACCTCCCACCCCAGCAACTAGAAGGATTTGGGCTTCTACAACAAAAAGGTGCTAGTAAGGGCATCCGCTCGTGTGGCCATACATGCAGCACTTTCAGCTCTGTAAATACAGAAGGCTCCCAGTCGGTAGGGGTTACGCCCTACAACTGATCAAATAAATTTGATCAAACGGGTTTATGGGGAGACATAGTGTCGGTATGAACTAATCAACACATGTTATCCATAGTTTTCACCATGAATACATTTGTTTATATTGCTTCGGAAGAGGTGGGTTTTCCTCGCTACCACTTGGGTCGTTCTCTTCTCCCTAGTAGTCCTAATGACCACACGGGAAGACAGACCCTCTAAAGGTTAAACAAAAAGAGCCTATTGCTTAAGACAGAAAAGACAATGATTTAATTTTAGTGCACCAATTGAAGTGTTTTCTAGTCTATGAAAACAAGGCACACAATAAAAATCCAAAAACCCTTGCCAAGGACTTGCAACAAAGAGTTGTTAGTAGTTTGGATTGTTTGAAATAATCACCCCTTCCTGCAAGCACACAAGTTAGGTAAATTTTAGATCCAAAAGACTTTGTGAAAATAGGGGCCTTCAACCAAACGATTTTGCTTTCAAGACCAGCTGCACCAATTCCGTTAGCTAGATCTGAAACTGTTAGCTCAAAATAAACCCGATCTAAAACCCTAAATGCAAAATCCAAAAACTAAATCAATAAAAATCCAAAATTTTGAAACTAGTGAACACAGACGCAATTACCCTCAACAGAGACGCGACTTGGTGACACAGACGCGGTTCTGTGAGACACAGACGCGACTGCAGAACACAGACGCGACTTCTGGACACAGACGCGGCTAAAAACAATGCAGACGCGACTTTATAACACAAACGCTCTTTCCTGGAACCTGCAAAATAAAATATTGCCAATAACATAGACGCGACTCCAGATGTCGCAGACGCGCCAGAAAATAAAAAACGCGATCCGAAAGCGCACAGATGTGAAAATATCAAAATGCTACCGAGAACGTCAGATCTGCAACTTCAAAATACAAAATCTGCAATAAGGATGTTAAATGCAAAAGGGACAAGAGTCCCACCGGGCATGCCAAAATGTTTATGGTGAAAATGGATAACAACAATAATGATATTGAAAGGCTAAATAGATTCAACCACAAAACCCTAGCCTAACAACAACAAAGATCCACCATAACATATGAAGATTACCTAAGATAATGCAAATCAAACTAAATCACAAAGATTATACCATCACATGTCCAATAGGGTTTGGATCTCCATTCTTCCTATCTCCATTGATCTTGCTTGATATATTTGCTCTCAGATTTTATGTGCATAAGAGCTCAACAAAGAATGGAATGTGGTTGCAAGTAGGATCGTAGTGTAGTCAAGTGCATAAAAGATGATTAGAATGCATAGAATGATTAGGGTTTGATAATGAAGGAAGCATCTCCTTATATAGAAGACACTATATGAAATGGAGGGATAAGATTGAGAGGTGTAAAAGGAGGTCGGCTATGATTAGAGGGTAGGTAAAAGAAATAATAAAATAATGAAAGGGGTAGGTAGTGTATGAATTAAGAGATGAATGACATGTGTCATGGGTAGAAAAGGCTAATGAATTAATTAAATAAATAAAGATTTATTTAATTAATAGAAGAAGTGGGATAATTGAATAAATAAAAATATTTATTTAATTTAGGAAAAGGATAATTTAAATAAATAAATGTATTTATTTAAATGAGAAATAAGGCTAGAAGAGGATAAACGAATTAATTAAATAAATAAAGATTTATTTAATTAATAGAAGAATTAAGCTTAGATAATTAAATAAATAATATTTATTTAATTAGACTGGACAATTTTGGGTGTCTACACAAACGACTAGGTGCAATAATATATGTATCGTTGAGCTATCAAGGCCAAATGAAATGGCCATCAAGGTGCCCTCCTGGATCTGTGTCAACTCCTCCTTAGTCATCAACTGTTAAATAGACAATGTAAATAAAAAATTAGTACTTAATATTATCTAGATTATAAATATTCATTTAAAATATAGAATGAACAGTGAAAATACAAATCTTACCACTACATCATCAATGTATGACGAAGGTGCCTCCTCGCCTCTAGCATGCGAGGACTCCCTAGGGTATCCTCCACTCTATGTCATAACATTTGTTACATCATGCATCTCATGCACCTCATAATCTGCACTGTCTGTAGGAGGATCAACAGGCTGTCCAAGTAGACCCAAGCATACATGCCCACACATGACACAACTATGGGGCACGGAAATATGTGGAGCCGAGGAGGACGTATCAGCGCCACTAGATGCACCACTACCATCAAAAGTAGGTTGAGTTACTGACCCAACCTAAGAAACCAAAAGGCTACTAAAAAAGTGAATAGCTGATATGGTCTGTGATGCCGCCTCACAAATGATATCTGGATGCTGCACTGGAGGTCGGGGATCAATAGGAGGAGGGGGGACATATGGGCCCTGGACTACTCTGACTGCCCCAGGTCTATTTTGGGGCATACCTAAACCCATACCCTGGAAAGGTTGGATGTCAAAGTAGTTCACATATTTTACTAAAACAAACTCAACATACAATTGTTTTATGAAGTAGAAGGGAACATCAAGATTGTTGTTGGGTGGTTTGTCGAAAACCATCCACCAACGATCCCAAAAGTTTTTCACAATACCATCATTTGTGCACCATTTAATAGAATGTTTTGTTTTTTGGGGTTTATGGGTTGACCAGTGTGGGGATTCACAAACAATAAGATGCTAACGACTTTGGATATCTCGAGATCCTTGACCTCCTTATAGGACAAACCATCTGCATATTGTTCCCTCATAGAATCTCGCCACAAAAGAGCGACATTGTGCTCCCCAATCATGGTTTCCATACTCTTTATGATCGATGTGAGGGGATCAAACATTGGATTCAGGCGAGGGATCCTATGATATACATCTGCAATCCCCCTCAATTGGTTCAAATTTTGTTCAGTTAAATCCTGAATTGAGGGAGGGTTTGGAAAATGAGGGTTTGGTTGTTGCAGTTGATCAATGTTTTTACTGTTATCCCCCATTTTTAACCTAATTGAGTGTAAGCAATTGAATTTAGTTAACAAATTTAAACAATTTTGTATTTGATTTAAAAAAACCTAGTTTTCATGAAAAAAACCATATTTTCAATGAAAAACAAATAAACATTGAAAAAAATACAAAAATTGAATGAAATGATTGAAAACAATAAAAATCCTACCTTTTAATGTATTTTTTTAGCAAATTTGGGTCAAAAAACCAGATATCGGATCTAACCGGATATCGGATTCCCAAAAATTGCGGCTTGTGGGTTAAAAATAACTTACGGGCTATCACAGTCCAAATATATTGTCTCAGAAAATCAGATATCCGATTTTTATACTTAATTATTTTAAAATAACATTATATTATATAATATAATAATATATTATATAATATATTATTATATTATATAATATAATAATATATTATATAATATATTATTATATTATATAATACGTATTATATAATATGTTTTGATTAAGTAAAAATAGGTATTTGAAAGGTACTTGAACCTTTTACAAAGCAGGAGAACAAAAAAGCATAAAAAAGTGCTTGATCACTTCAAAAAGTCAAAATGAACCCACCAGATGGGCACAACTTAAAACATCATTACATAATTACATAAAACTCAGAAAAGACAACAACAGGAAAGCAAAAGATAGCAAAGAGACAGAACCAAGGACAACTACTGGAACTAAATACTATTCAGGATCTCCTCAGTGTGAACAACCATTTGTTTCATGTTGTTTGCCGAGGTCTTCATATCCTCCAGCTCACGACCTTCGATGTCGACCTTATTCTTTGTGTTGGCTCTGGTCCTCCTTTCATGACCCTTCTTGTTCACCTGCTCCTTATCACCTTCCTTCTCTGCATTGTTCTTGTACCTGTTGATAAAGATGTTCATATTGTCCACCGAAGATTTAAGAATTTGGAAATTTTGATCAACAATCTGCTTGACATTGTGCTCTAGCTTGTCAATTCTGCTGCCAAAATCTTTCAGTTTGTTGTCCATTTCCTTTCTATCTCCCATCTCATTGACATTTTTCTCCGTGGCTAAGATTTTTCCAACCATACATTCAATAGCTTGCGCATTATGCAAAACGACCACTAACTCTTTAACATGCTCTACCAAGGGCTTGTCACCAACTGTAATTCTTTCTATGGCCTATGTATGTTTTTTCAAGCTATTAATATCCTTCACCAGAGTAGTGATGGTCTCACAGAAGGCCTTAATGGTATCTTTGTCACCACTATCACTTTGACCCCCTTTTTCCTCGTTATGCAGTCTAGTGGTATTCACGGTTAGTGGTATTCACGGTCTCCATGGTTTCCAAATTATCCTTAACCGGGTTACCCTCCCCTTCATTGTCCTGACTATCAATCCTCTTATTATCATCATCCTCCTCCTCAGACTCAACCAAAACATAATTGAGATCAGAATTGCTACCCTTTTTAGTGTTCTTTTTCTGAGCCTTCTTTCCAGAGGCTTTCCCTTTCCTCTTTTTAACAGGTTTTTCCTCAAGGGAATCAGTTTCAGAGTCTGACATTTTAGATTCCACAATAATCCTCCCTTTTTTGCTAGTTTCTTCCGACTCTCCCTCGGTCTCAGAATTAAAGTTGAAACCACTATCCTTACTTTCCGTATTCTCATCTCTGGCATTTTTGCCTTTAATAGGCTTTTCAATGCACTTCCCCTTTAGCATTTTGTAAACCAGGACCATGAGCCCCTAGTGGAGGGCATGATCACCTTTAGGGTCCTTTTGGATCTCCTTTATAGTATGATCCATTGAACAGGCCAAGTAATAGGGAAGGCTAACCCTTTCACCATGACGGAAATGGTTAAGAAGGACAAAGTGATGCCCATAAGCCCTGGTAAACCTACCGTCTAAGGTAATATATTCAATAGAAGCAAATAAGACAAACCTCCATGGCCTGCAAATTCTCTTCAGAGAGTGGTAGGAGTTGTCAATTTTGATCATCTTTCTTCTCTCACCATCCGTAACAGGAAATTTGTCTGCAGCCTTATCTGATATCCCTCTGTCCCTGTAAAATTTCATACCCTCGGTAGTCATCCCCGTGGCCTCAGCGATAACCTCTTCGTTTACATTCATCATATGTGATCCAATCAAAACTTTTCCATTTTTCCAGTTCTTTATGAGGTAGCTGGTAATTGTGGGGTCCTTCCCATTTAGTCGTTCCATGAAAACATTGAGCCCCCCTTACTGAAGGATACTCCAGACTTCTTCGTTCTTTCTCCATTCAGTGCATGAAGCAGGTTCAAATCTCTTCTTGTTTCCTCCCATTTTTCCAACACCTTCCTTGCAATGCCTTCTCTTGTTTTGATAACTTTTCCTGTGGTTTCTGTGGTTATTCTGTAAGAGCGCCCATAATCCATGCCAAATAATGATGATATGACATCTATTTAATAGCTCATTATCTTCAAGCAAGCCCTACTTCAAAAAAGGCGGAAAGGTCATTAGAAATAATGATTAAAAGTACCACGTTGCATTGTATAGCTTCGGTCCTGATTGAGTAAGGATTTCATTTCAATTGCAATCTCTTTTTCACCATAACTAGTGATGATGTTTTTCGATTGGCAAGCCAGGTTGGTTGCCCAATCAGCACAAAAGTTGGCCTCCCTATAAACATGTGTAAAAACACACATTTCAAACTCTTCGCTGATTTTCCTTGTTGCTTTAATAGCATTACTAATCGACCATGATGGCGGGAATTTCATATTTAAACAGTTGATAATGTTTAAGGAGTCTCCTTCACACCAAACTTTAGTGCATTTGGCTTCTTTGGCAAGGATAATCCCATGATAAGCCGCCATGGCTTCGGCAACATGGTTGGTCTGTTTTCCTATAGGAATACATTTTATGATTTTACATATTCCCCATTCACCCCTTAGGAGCACTCCACATCCTGCAACCCCCGGGTTTCCCTTAGAGGCCCCATCAAAATTGATTTTCATCCATCCCCTAGGTGGGCTGGTCCATATCACTCCCTCTCTAGGGTTACTTTGGATATTCTCTTGAGCTTTTAATCTCCATTTTTTATAGACAAGTTGATCCTCCTTAGTGTTAGGATTATCAATACCACCTATAATATTAATATTTTCCACTATGCTTCTTCTTATTTTTTCAAACACAATGTTACCCTTAGTGTACTTTTCTCTCAAAATCCTATCATTTCTCTCTTTCCATATACCCCAGCACATGTGTGGTAAAGCAATTCTCCATAGCAAGGTAGTAGTTCTATTTTTTGAAGGATGATGCCATGACTTGAAAATCTCCTCAATTAAGTTGGGGAAGCTCCAACTGATATTGAATTGATCCAGACAACTTCCCCAAACATCAGCTGAGAAGGGGCAATGAAAGAGAATATGATTTATTGTCTCCTCATTTTGCTTACAGAGTGTACAGAAACTTGGTATGTTGATACCTCTTTTTCTTATATTCTCTATTGTTAGAATTTTGTCTTGGAGGGCTATCCAAAAGAAAATGTTGATCTTGGGGGTAAGGCCTTTCACCCAAGCTTTAGCCCAACAAGGACTTTCCATATTATTGTATTGTTGATGATAAAGAGATGCCACTGTAAAAGTACCACTAGCAGTGAGTTTCCAAATTAACTGGTCTTCTTCTTCAATCCTCACCATTGAGTTCATGACTTTGTTCAAACTACCCAAAGACTGATCCACTTGAGATAAGTCTTTCCACTGTACATCTTTCCAATAATCCTCCACCTTGGTTCCAAATCTTTCCTTGCATTGGTTATGATATTTGTTCCACTCAATGTTTTCATTTAAAGGGGTCTCCATAAGCCAAGGATCCTCCCAGAACTAAATAAGATTCCCTTTCCCCAGCTTCCATTTTGTACCTTTGATAATTAAGTCTCTAGTCCTAGAGATATTTTTCCAAATATTGGATCCAATTGGGATAATCTCCGCTTTGAGGAAACTTTGAAGATTTGGACATTGGCTTTTATATTTGTTGTCCCATATTTTTTTCCACTCTCCTTGATTTCTACATCCTCTCCAAATCTGCTTAGCCATAAGGTATTCATTTATGTCTCTTATTCTTCTAAGGCCTAGACCGCCTTTATTCATAGGCTTATAGACCTTCTCCCAAGCAATTAGGTTCATTCTCTTCTTCTCCTCAACCCCTATCCATAAAAAGGATCTCTACATTTTTTCAATGGCCTCAACATACTTAGTAGGAATCCTGAACAGACTGATGGCATAGAGAGGGATACTTTGAAGAGTGGTTTTTAGCATTTGAACCTTACCTGCTTGACTAAGTAGAGCTCCCTTCCATCCAGACAACTTTTTATGGAATTTATCCACCAAGGCTCCCCAAAAGGTATCTGGAGGATCCTGACCTAAAGGGAGCCCCAAATAGGAGGCAGACAAGCTACCAATTTGGCCACCCAGAATGTTACTAATTTTAGTCCTCCTTCTCTCCGGGGTGTTGATAAAATAAACAAAGCTTTTAGACCAGTTTATAAGCTGACCAGTAGCCTCTCCATAGATATCCAAAGCTTTTTTAGTCTTCTAGCGTCCTTCACAGTGGCTTTTCCCATTATTATAGAATCATCAACAAACTACTGATGAGAGCATATTTGATCTGTCGAAGAAGGTTTCAAACCACAAAAATCCCTTTTCTCAACTAGCTTTCCAATACATCTCCCCAAACATTCCACCATGATGATAAAGATCACTGGAGATAGGGGGTCTCCTTGCTTGAGACCTCTTGAGGCTTTAAAGAAAGGAGAGGGGGAGCCATTCATTAGCACAAAGAAAGTGGCCGAAGAAACAAACTACCTGATAAGTCAAACACTCCTAGGATTAAAACCAAAACCTGAAAGAACATCCATTATAAAATCCCAATCCACTCTATCATAGGCTTTAGAGAGGTCAAGCTTCAGAAAAAAACCTTCATTTTTAGAAAAGGCCAGAGAATGGATATTTTCATGAACAGAGATGATAGAGTCCAAAAGTTGCCTCCCCAGGACAAAACCACTTTGCTGAGGCGAGATAATGGAAGGAAGCAATTTGAGAATTCTAGAGGTAAGGACCTTAGAGATAATCTTGTAGAGAGAGTTGCATAAGCTTATAGGTCTGAAAACATCCATTGAATCAACCCCCATCTTTTTGGGTATAAGAGCTATAAAAGTACCATTAACTTCTTTTAAAAGTTTTCTAGCACCAAAAAACTCTTTCATAGCTCTTGTAACATCATCTCCAATAATATGCCAGTACATTTGGAAGAAGAACATGGGAAAGCCATCCGGACCTAGGGCTTTGTTGCCCTCAAAGGACTTAACAGCTGTCAGAATTTCATCATGGGAGGGAATGGCAATTAAATGGTCATTGTGCTCTTCCCCCAGAGTGGTAGGTATACTGCCAAGAAGTTCCCTTTGGGCCTGTTTATTCAGATTCTGATCCTTAGCAAGAAAAAATCCATTGCAGTCTTGCTCATGGAATCATCATCTTCAACACATCTGCCATTCACTTTAATATGTACAATTCTATTTATAGCCTTATGTCTAAGTGTGGACATATGGAAGTATTTAGTGTTCCTATCCCCCTCCTTTAACCAGACATTTCTTGATCTTTGTTTCCAGTAGGTTTCCTCTTTAGCTATTATTTCATGATATCTCATCAGAATAGCATCTTCAGTATTTCTAGACATATAGGTATAACCATTGTGTTGTATCTCATCCTGGATCTCCTTGAGTTCTAAGAGGGTTGATGCTTTTGAGGTAAAGATGTTCCCAAAGCAGTTCTTATTCCACTTCTTGACATTATCTTTAACATTCTTCAACTTTTTGACCACTTTATACATGGCATTGCCTTCAATACTGACCTGCCACCAGTCCTTAATCTTACTTTCCAGATCTGGGTGTCTAGTCCACATTTTTTCAAATCTATAAGGGAAATGTCTCCTTCTATTTTTTACTTCAGCCGTTAGGGTTATAGGGGGTAATGATCTGATCCTGCCCTTATGTGAGATGATAAAGAACATTCATGAAGATTAAACCAGTCTAAGGAAAGTAGAGCTCTATCCAGTCTGACCTGAATCAAATTCTCACCACTTCTTCGATTAGTCCAAGTGTATTTGACTCCTTGCAACTCCAGATCATGAATGGCATTATTGTTTATAAAGTCCATTAGGTCCAATCTACTATCCAGATTAGCATGACTCCCTCCCTTTTTCTCATTTTCCTTCAGGGGTGTGTTGAAATCTCCCATAATTATCCAGCTGTCCTCAGCAAATCTTCTTCTCAGCCTAGTGAGATATCTCCACATCTCGCTACGGCCAGTCTTAGTGTTAGGAGCATAAACATTTGTTAGGACCCACATAGTGCAATTCTTAATGTGCTTAAATTTAATACAGGCCAGGTTGTTGTCCTGAATTAACACCTCTCCTTCTATATTGTTTTTGTTCTAGAATGTAACAATTCCTCTCGAGGCACCTTCTGAACTACCTCTGCTGACTCCTCCATTTTTGAAAATATTCAAACTTTCAACTTTATCTTTCACTATCTTAGTTTCTTGAATCAAAAATATGTCAGGGTTTTTGTCTCTAATCATATTTCTAACTAAAGTATGTTTATGAGGACTATTAAGTCCCCTAATATTCTAGGAGATGATTTTCATGGATTTTTAGAAATACTTGCCTCAAAGATGGTTCTTTGGGTACCATCTGCTAAATTCTTGCTTGTTTCCAATGTTCTTTTTTTGGCATTTGAGTGTCTTCCTGGAGAAGTGTGTTGCGCTCCCACATCACCAAGCCTACTTCTGGTGTTTCTAGTCAGTGTAATATTTACTGGGTTATTGTTACTCTTTTTCTTTTGCTTGTTCTTTCTTTTATCCTCTGCAACTTCTTCGTCCCCCTGCTTTGATTCATTCTTCCCCAGTGCCTTTTTTATGTCCTCTTCATCTCCCCATTTTGGATCTTGTTCCTTCGAATTAGCCATCTTTCCCTTTACTGAGGTGGTTAATGAGATTTCCAATAGCCCTTGGCCCAAAATGGTATCAAGTTGGGCTTCTTGGAACCAGTCTATTTCTTTATCTTGATCTTGAGATTTTGAGACAAGGTTGAAGTTATCTCCTTCCTCTTTATTATCTGTGGGATGTTTATCTATTTTCTCTACCTCTATCTTGTCCTCTTTCTGATCCTCTTGCTGAGTGTTGTCTTTTTCTTTATGTACAACACCCTATTCCAACATCTGAATCTTTGGTTCATTACCCACTTCACTAGTGATTTCTTCCTCCACCCTTAATATCTGGGACTGCTTCTCCTCATTAGGGTCATTGGAATCCCAAACTTTTAGTGGCTTGTCCACTTTTTTCCAAACCTTAGTTTGGGTATGGGGTTTATCCTCTTTAGATGGACATTTTTTTGCCTAGTGTCCGACTTTTTTACAATGATAACAGGCGAAAGGGATTGTTTCATAAACAATGTTCTACTTCCACTTCCCCAGTTTTGATTCTATCTCTATTTCCTCTGGCAAATTCATGTCAGGGCCAACTCCAACATAGATCCTTGCATAGATCAGCCTTCTTCTAGAAGTCATGATCTGATCAATGGCGATTAGCTCCCCAAAGGTATTGGCAATTCCTGCAAAAACGTCTTCCTCACAAAATTCCATTGGGAGCCCAGGGAGTTTGACCCACATCAGGACTTGGGCCAAAAAATTCTTTCCTTTCGCTACATTAGGGTACCACTTCTGGATGTACATGATGTATTTGCCTATTGCCCAAGTCCCACTACAAAAAATGTTTCTTCTATCCTCATCACAAGAAAAGGAGAAGGATAGACAGCCTTTGTTCATTGCTACCACATCTACTTGACCTTTTAGGTTCCACTTTCTTTTTACAAATCCACAAACTATTTCTATGTTAGGTCTAGATCCAAAGAAATAACCAATCAAAGTGTTTTCCATTCTAGCGATGTTTTGATCAATGATTTGGTCAGGAACAACGATAGCAAACTTGCCCTGAGACACATTCAATGAGTTTTTAACAGGAGGCGATGAGGACTTACCTTTGGGCTTGACCCCAAACAACGAGGACCACTTACGTGTCTGTCCATTGGGTCCCCCTTTAGGGTCCATTGACAAAAGAACCTTTTCCGGATGATCTTTACCTTCCACCGTGTTCTCTGAAATGCAAGTCGGTTGCTGTCCTTGGGCTCCTTCCGAGTTGCCGTCTTTTATTTTTGAAGTTTGAACTTGCCGTTTCCCGCTCTCTAGTGCTAACTGCTCTTCACGTGGTGTTGATCCTCCCCCTAGGTCCCCCAAGTTCACCAGATCATCTGGGTCCTTACCATCTGAACCTTCTCCTTCCACAGGAGTCTTTGAATCATCTGCCGCATGCTGTCCCGATGCCGATCCAAAATTCTTGCTCGAATTTGAATCCTGGAACCGCTCGCCTTCCATCCTTCCCTAATTCTGCACAAATATTTTCATTTGTTGGTTCCAAAATGATTATATAATATGTTATTATATTATATTATATATTATTTAATAACATATTATATAACATGTATTATATAATATAATATAATATTATATTATATATTATATAATATATATAATATAATAATATTATATATATTATATAATATAATAATATATTATATAATATTTTATAATCTAATATTATATTATATATTATGTATTATATAATATATAATATAATATAATAATATATTATATATTATATAAAATGTAATATATAATATATTATTATATTACATTATATATTATATAATTTATTTTTTAATTTAAAATTACAAATAAAAATCAGATATCCGATATTATCAGATATCCGATTTTTGATTTTATCCTATATCTGATTTGCTTAGGTGTTTACCATGCCAAGGTGTACTGACACCCAGGCCAAGCAAAAAGTCAACACGAATTTTCACATTTTTAGGCTAGTGGAGAAGGCTTTTTTTTCCACATCGCCACTTTTTGGCCCCCCATGATCTCGTACTAACCGTTTTGCCATTACTCAAGGATGCCTAATTATGCTGGAGTTTAATTATTGTTTTGGGGTTAAATATGTATTTTGCGGGCCATTTAACTAATTATCTTGGCTTGGGCTTCTTTGGGAAACATTATTGAGATTAAACATAGCTATTTTGTTTAACATCGAGGGTGTTGTCGCACGCTTGGTCTTCACATGTATATTATTTGTTTTGGCATTAAAACTGACCTTGCTCTTTACTTGAGGTCAATTATGGGATTAATCCATTATTGATATTACGTACGGAGCAGATTTCATGAATGCATTTGGCGGTTGTCACTTATGGTTACTCTCTTCGTCATTACATGCTCTTGGATGTGACATTTCATTCCTGGTTGGGGGCTTGTAATTATTATTTACCTCGATTTTCAACATGCAATATTTGGTATGTGCAATGAGACATTTTTTGTATCATCTATGATAGATTGCTTGCCCTTCTTGATTAAGGAGAGATGTCATTTTCAGGAAAAAAAAATTTCTCATGTCATTTGATGACATGCTTGTCCATATGATGACATATGTGATTGAGTAATTATGATTGTATATTGAAACTTGTGTACAGTTGACTCTTTGTTTTGATTTGATAGTCGGCTCGTGGGAAGCTTTGATAATATCATTTCATGGCATGTGTTATTGATGTAGAGCCAGACAACAAACTAGGTGAAAACCTTCTCTCACCCACAACTACTATGTCCAAAAAAAATTCTTTTTTTTTCAAGGTGTGAACACGTACCAAATACTCAACTCACACAATAATTTGTGTGACTGGATCCATACCAGTTTAGTATCTTTCGGTACTGGTATGATGAAAACACTCTACCCTTGTGTGAATGGCAGACAATATTCTGAAACTGGTGGGATGGAAACCTATTGGATTTTATCTATTGGTAGTCCAACCAACACAAAACACCATAAGATCTAGCTATCAAATGTGTTAGGGGATACTTGTCTCACAACTGTCCTATTGTCTAGTAGCCCTACTAGTTGAGTTCTCCAAACACAACTTAACAAAGTTCCAAAGGAATAGACAATTCCACAAAGGTTTATACTCTAGCCACAAGTTGAAAGGTATGTACCCTTACTGTCATTCCAAACCTAATTAAGCCAATTAGGCTTAATTTACAAAGCAAGTACCCCTTGTATTAGTCCCCCAGCTAAACCAACACTTCTTCAAGGTGGGGTAAGGTGTCAAACCACCAAATTCAAGGTTTCAAACTTGATCCCATCTTCTTTGTCTTTTTCAAGTGATTTCCACTTCTACAGTTCATGCGGTCACATAGAGATGCCCGCCTAGGGTCGATTCAATATCTTCAAGCTTGGAGCCTCTCCCTGCAAACCAACACCAAAATATTATGATGCAATGACCCTTGTAACATTTTCCCAAAGGTTGTTTTTTCATCTGGTGAAAATGTTAGATTAAGGGCATCTTAACAGTGAAACCTTAGGTGCCGACAGGGTTTGTGACCAGTTTGGTTAGATTTGGATGGATCCCTACAACCCGATTGTCACAAAACCTCAAACTTGATTCAAATGAAAGGTAAGAGAATTTCCTAACTCATCCAAATGGTTTTAGGGATCCACCAATCTGTACAGATCAGAAATGAACAACAAAAACCACAGAATTTCAAAAAACTTCAAGTATATTGTATTGCTCCAAACTCCAAAACATCATCAATTTTCACAACTTCAACAACTACACCAACAACAACAACCTGTAATCAATCCAAGTGGGCATAATATAGCTCCCTTATGGTTTCCAACCACTTTTCAAACTTTGGAACCATTGGAGGATTAGTTATCCCTTTTTACAACATTTTGCAATGACAACAAAAGTTGTCAACTTGCACTTTTCAAATTTGGTGACTCCAAGGTCTATTCAACTTATTCCAAGGATTGGTCTGATGTTTCTAAGACAAATATTTATTTTCCTGATTCATTCCTAGACTCCTACTAATGTTTCTAAGACCAATATTTATTTGCCTGATTCATTCCTAGACTCCTACTGACCCACATGGTCATTTATCCATGGTGGCTTATAAAATGCAACCATGACAATGCCTTACATCAATTGGGTCTTATTGACTCACAAAACTATCAACCTATTACAAATGATCATTTTCACCTCGTGGGTGATATTAGGCTCTTTTAGATTTCATTTGTGTCTTTGGGTGCTCCTGCACCAGTTATATTTGATTAAGTTGTGTTATTTGATCTTGTTGGATCATTATTATCAGGCATGTTGTTGAGGTTCATAAAATCTTTCATATTTATTATGAGTCATTATGAATTTTTTTTGGTGTTATATTTAAGGATTTCACTCTTCTTTGCCACTCGACTCTCTTTTGCTTCTTGTCAATGGGTTTTGGTTCTGCATATTATAGAATTTCACTGCCCATAAAGACTTGTGATTTCCGTGACAATAATTTTTTTGATAATGAAAAGCTTGGCAGGCTTTTTAACTTGTGCACTCTAGATGTTTCTTTTGCAATTCGTAAGGTTTTGGGTAAGAACTGGCCAGTAGAAAATGCAAATGCTCTTCTATGAGGTGGCTGCTAGGTTTATTAATATTTGTATAGATCTTCTCATGGACATTCCTCTAGGATTCATGCTCTTTTGGAAGCCATGGTTACTATTAAGGATTTGCCAAGGATGGTTGAACCCTTGCAAGTTGTTCCTCTTGATGATCTCTCTGTTGATATTGTAAATGCTTTGGTCCTTCTTCCTCCTCCAGATGTAGCTCCGAGTGATTGGTTTCCTCGCTCTAGCTAGTTGTCAGTATTGCATATTTTTGGTGATTGTTACTCCTTCCTTTCCACTCAAGCTTCATGGTTTATTCCCAGGGGTGGTTAAATTGGTTTGTTGGTTGTGTTTTTCCTTATGAATTGGGCTATTATGACATACATTTTGGTTCATGGGTGGGGTTGGATATTGTCCCTAGCTATTCAGGTTTCGGGGTTTGGGTTGAATTTTAGTATTGGGGTTATCACTTGCTTGTATACTCGATTCATGGCATTAGGTCATGTTTGACTTTTTTGATGTACTAGAGCTACAATCAGAGGTTTTCTTCCTGGTTCTTTCCTATGGGTATGCTCTCCTGAATCAAGTTTTGTACTTTTTTATTAATAATTAATATAATGTTCAGTGGCCTAGCCACTTTTATTGAAAAAAAACACAACTTAAATATTTAGTTCATGAAATATTTTTTTTATGAATATTTACATTTTAAAAATTTATAAAGCTAGATTTTCCCACATTGTCATAGTTTCAATGAGATGCAATCTTTTGTCTGAATTAATACACCCCCCCTTAAGTGCAACTTAGGGGAATGCACTTAAGTCTACAATGCAACTAAGCAATGCAAGATGGGTCCCAGCTACTAGGCCATGTTAGGTACCCATGTACAAATGCAAATGCATGCAAACCAATGCAATGAAATCTCTCACAAAGTGGGGAAAGAGAGAAAAACCCAATGGGAAAAAACCCTCCCCCAAAAAGAGAGATGAAAACATACAAGAGAACTCTCATAGAAGTATGTGAAGGACAAAACCCCATGTGAGGAAAAAGTCCCTCCCATATGAGAGAAGAAGAGAAGTCAAACTGTGACCCCCCCTCAATGGAGAATTCGCACCAATGATAGAAGCTCGATGTATGAAGAAACTGCTCCACGAACGTTGAACAACATTCCTCCCCTTAGGAAGAAACAAAACCAAAGGTGTATCCATGAAGTCTCCCCAATCATGAAGGGAAGATGTATGAAGAAAACTCATGATGAAAGGAATCTCTGAAAACTGCTCAAGTGTCCCCATGTCGATGCTGAAAGATACCCCCTCCAAAGGTGGTAAACTATGCCACACTGCTGAAAAAGGCACTCCAAGATCTAGTGGAGATGGATGTAGAACATGTCCCAAAGACTCACATGTCTCCTCAAAACATAAAGAGACCTCCTCCAATTGCTGTACATAAGTATCCACAATCATGTCAACCTCGAAAGAATGATCATGTAGAGAATGAACAAGAGGGTCAGAGTGTGCCCTCGCAACAATTGAAGAACGATCATCTTCATCAAAGAGAAGATGAATGTCATCAATGATGTCTCCCAAATCTGCAATGTAGGATTCCACAAACAAACCTATAATATCTGTCAAGCAATCATCCCATGAATCTGAAGCTGGAAAACAATGAATATCCTGCTGCACTAAATCACATGAAGGCAAAACTGTTGCACTATCTGCATCATCAGGTACAATAGGTGATGTGATATCAATATGAGGAGATGAAATACAAGACTCAAGAATGGGGTCACATGTGAGAATCCCCATGTTCAAGTGTCCAAAGTTCTCCTCAAAATCTGAATCATCACAATAAGTGTGATCATCATATGTAGAATCATCAAATGTGAAATCATCATCATCAACAAAATCTGAAAAGGAGTATAACCGAGATGCATGATCAACCACCCCAGTTGCAATGATAGCTCTAGTCTCCATGTCTCTAATGAAAACTGAGTCAGGTGTGAACTCCACAACTCTCTTAGTTGCGCCATGTGTGATTTGATAGATAGAAAGGAGATTGCTTGTCAAGTGGGGTACACACAACACATCATTAAAGGAGTTATCCCCAATGTCAATAGATCCTTTCCCAATCACATCCATGTATGTATGATTGCCCATCAAAATCTATGGCATGGTGCAAGGCTCAAATGTAGAGAACATAGACTACGAAGATGCCATATGATGAGAAGCCCCTGAATCTAGAAGCCATCTCTCTGAATCATGATTGATAGTAGCACATAGAGCTTTTCCTTTTCTTGTTCCAAAAGAGTGAGTCTTTCCACTTGTAGAAGCCATGAATGCTTGCCCTTTTCCTTTTGAATGTGAGGAAGTGGAAGTTGATGAATCATCCTTCTTGTAGACTTTAGGCAAATCAATGTTATGCTTTTTGATGATATGTGTGAGCTCATCAATCTTCTTAGAATGGCAACGATGCTCCTCATGACCAATCTTTTTACAATAAGCACAAGTAGGTCTCTCCCTCTTTGGTGAATTATCTCTCTTGGAAGAGGATGAATCTCCTTGTTTTGGAGAAGATGGTGCTTTGTCTTTAGGCTTTGATTGCCATTTCTTCTTGTTTGAGTTGTCCTTTCCTTGATTTCCTTTGTTTCCTTGATTTGCCACTAAGGCTTGAGACTTAGAAGCCTTAAGAATGCCCATGCTTATCAACTTAGTTTGTTCCATCATCAACATTTCATTGAAAGCATCAAATGTAGGCATTGTGTAGCTTGAACCCATTGTCATCCTATGGGTTTGGAAACTAGAAACAAATGCTGCATATTCTTGTGGAAGCTTGCCTATCAAGTTGAATATCAATTGAGTATCCTTCTTATCAATGCCACAATCTTTGAGTTGTGCCCTCAACTCATTTGCCTTAGTGACATAATCTTGTATAGTATCAAAGTTCTTGGGATCTAACATGGTGAGATCACTATCAATTTGATATCCCCTAATCTCATCAACTTGACCATACAAGTCTTGAAACTTTTGCCAAACATCCTTGATTAGAGTACATTTCTCAATATGAAAAATGAGATCCTTTGATACATACTTTCTTAAGGTACCAATTGCCATGATATTTTTAGTGAGCCAATCTAAGTGACCAACTGGATCAGCCTTAGGATCAACTGGAGCAACAATAGTTCCATCAATGTAATGAGTGAGTCCTTTTTCCATAAGTTTACTCCATGCATCAATTTTCCAAGTAGCATAATTATGTGGAGTTAAGAGAGGAAACTTACAAGAACCCATAGCAAAAAAAAGGAAGGAACACAAGAGAAAAAAAGCACAAGAGACACCCCCCAAATTCACTCAATCAAAGTACCCCCCCTAAAGTGATGATTTTGGCACTTTATACTTAGTGCGATTACAATGAGCCACTTGCAAAACAAGGCAAAGTGGACTTATGATGCAAATTTTACAACTTCTCAAATGAGATACAAGAGACTTCAATCAATAGTGCAATGAATCTAACTGAGATCCAAACAAATATACAAGTACCAAGAGAGCCAAGAATGGCCAAAATCTGAAAGTACAATTTCTACTTACAATGGCATCAATCTAATAGCATCATGTGAAAGTAGACAAAAAAATACGCACTTTAAAAAAAAAAGGTACCTGAAAAGGAGGTCGTATGACCCCAAACGAAGCCTTTGAAGTTGCAGAAACTGGGATTACTCAGGGACAGTCACCAAAAACTGCATTTTCTAAAAAATCCATGCATCAAAATCAAAAAATTTCTTCACCATTGCGGAGAGCACAAAATTTTAGCCCATTGCAAAAAAAATTGCACCCAAAAAGGAGCAAAAATGAGCAAGTTATGGCCATTTGAAGTTGAACTGCAAAATCAAAAAGCTCAATGAGAGGGGGGTCCAAAAATTTTCAAACCTTGATGATGTGGCACTGATGTCATCAAGTCACTGGGTTAAATTTGATGGCCGTATGACTGTCACAAAATTTCACCCTCTGTTGACTGGTCGTCCGTACTGTACGGACAGATGACGTGGCAGATGACTGTGTAGCTGACTGTGTAGTCTGTACCGTACGGATTTGCTGACTGGGCAGGCTGATTTGCCAGGTGATGTGGCGGTCCGTGCGTATGTGTCAGTGTACAGATTGTACGGAAGGTACCCATGGGCCAGTGGCCGCCTGCCACGTGGCGGACGCGGGTTCGCCGGTTTGGTTGACCTGTGTCCACGTGGTGGAGGAGCTGGCAGCAGCAGGTGGGCCGGAGGTCTCAGCCGGCAGCAGTCGACGTCACCGGAGGCGGAGGTAGCGGGCGCCGAAGGTGGTGCCGGGAGGAGAGGCGCTCGGGGAGGACCTGCGGCGTCGGTGCCAGAGTCTGCGGCGGGCGTTGTTGGGAGGAGCCAGCGCCGGTGACTGTGGGTGCCGGCGGGGACAAAACGACCGGCGACGGTGGTGATAGAGGCACGGCGCGTCGGCGGTAGAGGACGGCGCGAGGAACAATGCGCAGAGGGGTAGGCGGTGGGCGCGATTCTCGGCGGTCTGCGGCGGGTACAACGCAGGTACGTGGCCTGCAACCTGCTTTTTGATATATATTTTTTGCTGATTTTTTTTTGATATTTTTTTTTCTTTCGACTTTTTCAATTTTTTTTTTCAGATTTTTTTTTGATTTTTTATTTTTCTGAAATTTTTTTCCGAAACTAAATTTTTTTTCTCGAAAAATATATTAAAAAAATTGAAAATCTGTACGATACTAGCAAAATTGGAGAAAAAATTTTTCTCACCAAAAGAGGCCGAATTTATAACCAAAATTCATGGAAATGGCCTTTTGGACGCAATGGCGGGGTCGGATCTGGTCTAGGATGCCTCCAAAAGATGCTGCTCCTCAGATCTGCCTCTTGACGTCACAATAATGCCTCTTCAAGACGAATCAATGAAGCCCCAATGGCTCTGATACCATGTTGGATTTTGCCAAGATCAAGAGCTCAATGAAATGTACAAAATAGAGACATAATATGGGACAAGAATAAACTGTATTCTCATCAATAGAAATGATCAACAATAATCAACTGGATTCAATAGTTGTTACATACAATGTAGATGAGCCTGCTTATATAGGCAAGGCTAGGGATATGTATGAGCACACAAATATGACATGTGGCTCAATAAGAAACAAGGGTAGGTAGGAAATAGGTGTGGGTAGGTAGGAGAAATAATATAATATTCCACATGAGGTGGATCACCCACCGAAGGTGGAATTATCACTCCACAATAAGTGGATATGATAGTGTAATAACAAGATCAACACCAAAAAAGGTGGAATTTCTTCTACACACACTATCCCAATGTGGCACAAACACCCAAGTGTCTCATATCCAAACTACTATGAAAATGCATGTCCTAAGTAAACTTAAGTAAGTGTAATAATATCCATGATGAATAATTATTTACACCAACAATTATAATAGGAAAAACGTCATTCTAAAGATTATTCTTTCTTTAAAATATATATATATATATATATATATATATATATATATATATATATATATATATATATATATATATATATATATATATATATATATATATATATATATATATATATATATATATATATATATGAGTATATGTTTCAAATTGTCTATCAAACTTATATGTTTTATTATAATGACTTATAAATGGTAAAATAAAATAAAAATGTTATTAGAAATAATTAAAATAAAAAATATTATTGGATTCTCTTTGAACACTATCAAAGGTTATTTTTTAAGATTTTCTTCAAAATATTATGGGGTTGAAAAAATTGTAGTTGAAATATGTGCTCCATAGTATGAACTACTAGCTAGACAATTTTAGGCCAAAGGGTTTTAGTGAACCTTTTTGTCCAAATTGTTTGACTTAAAAGTAATAAATATCAAAATTGAAATTGATATAAAATGGTATTAAATTTTTCTTTGAATAGGACTATTTTGGATGAAAGGATTTTGACCAAAACCTATTGTGCCACATAGTTCAACCAACATTGTTTAGCCCAAAATAGTTTTTCTCCAAATTTTTTTTTTAATATTGAATAAATGCAAAGATGTTACAATAAGTTGACATTCACAAGACCACCAAAGGATGAGATAAACATGACAACAAAATAGACAGAGATTAAATTGCCCAAAAGAAACAAAACAACAATACCAACAATGTGCACGACAAAGAAGCATAACAGTTGTACAATAGAAGATACAAATGACTATAGGGACCATAAACAACCCAGCTAGTAGACAAATAGAGTTGTTGTTCACTAAATAATGAAATTAACATGGAAACTACCACGAAAGACCAAATCATTCTTGAAAATCAACTCTTAAACCTTGTGCAATGAACACCCTTTTGTTGAGCAAAACACTGACCTGGTGCTTGATTTGTTGAATCTGGAAGTCAACTTGTAGATTCTTCTCTGCTTCTGGATGAGCATTGAGATTATTAAAAATATTTTTGCATCTGTATTTCCATATATGAAACAAAATGACATGTCTGACTCCATCAACAATAATATTACCATGCAATCCCACACCAAGAAGATTCTCCTTCCAATTTAAATTATGCCCAAAAATAGATGTCAAATTAGAAAAAACTGAATTCCAATGTTGTTTAACAAACCAACATCCCCAAAAGGTATGTCTGATATTTTCTTGCCTTTGACAGAATGGGAAATTAGTTGGTTGGACCATTATAAATTTCAACTTGTCCCCAATGGGTAGCTTGCAATGTAGAATCCTCTAAGAAAACATGTTTTCTTGAAACAATTTTTCTAACTAATGTTGGTGTACTAATTTATTCCATGCACCTTTTCTTAATTTAATTAGGTAATATCATTTACAATGGATGTGGCTAATCATTGAAAAATAAAAACGCAGCTAGTTCTTCCAAACACCGCCGAGATCTCTAATTTTTGACTTACATCATTTTTAGTATTTGTCGTTAGGCAAATACTATTGTAATGAGTTTTTCTTTTTTACAGTCAACTAGTTATTAAAATTTTTAATTTGAACCAATTACAAACAAGGTTTTATTTTTGTTTTTAATTTTTAATTTTTATTTTCTTAAGTTACTTGTGCAATTTTTAAGTTTACATATTATAAAGATTATTTTTTTGTATCCTGATCGGCCAATACAACTTTTGTTGTTATAAGCAGATTTTTCAGAAATCTAAAACAAATAATGTTCGTGACAACCATTTAAGCGGGAATATAGGTACCGATTAATAATATAATTTTTGATATTCCAGTAGTCCATCAATTGAAGTTGCTTCCAAAGGATTCCCCATAAAACAAAAATTTATAATATAAAAAATTTGTCAATTGAAACATATCACAATGGGGGCAACTAGATTAATCATTCATTTTTTCTGGTAGCTCAATACCAAGCATATCAGTAGTTTGGTGTTAAATATTTAGATTAATTAGTTTTATTGATGTTTTTTATAAAAAAATATTATCATATAAAATTTATTTTATTTAATTAATATACATAAAAAACTAAAAAGTCATCACAATTAATCTTAAACTATGATCTATTAGGAATTATATTTTATTTTTTAAATATATATAATTTATCATATATTTATAATATTAAATAAAAAATTCATATTGAAAATTTACTTGATAACAAAATTAATATAAAAAATAATAATAAATCAATTTATTATTGTAAAACGTAAGGAGAGTAGGGGTCTTAGCAAAATGAAATACTAAAGATTAGCTCATGATTTGGTCCCCATTACAAGTCACAAACAATAGCTAACGATATTTTAAAACATCTTTTATGCATATTTGTAACATTGATAAAATTGCTAAGTATCTTACATCCAATATAGTTTTTCAGGACTATTCAAGCTCTCAAAGAATGGCTAGACTAGTAAGTACAAATGCAATAAGACTTATGCATGGTGAAAATTGTATACAAAATAACACACCACATAGAAACAAATGCATTTGATGTAATATCTCTCTTGTATTTATTGTAAACATATGTTGTAAAAACATTTCAAATAACAAAAAAAAATTGCATAATTTATTGGTATATTAAGTTGTTAAAATAAGTTGTGTACATTCATATTCAGCTTCGTTTATATTTTATGATCAAATCACTTATATTGTAAATGATTATTGTAACAATGCGAATATTCATTTCTTGCGACTCTTCAGCCCTCTAATATACAACTCAAATTATTTAAGATTTCAATTACACTCAATTAAAAAATTAACAAAGGCAAGTACTCACCACTGTGTGGCACTTGTTTTAGCTAGGAGTGATTATATCTACTTTTAGTCTTTATTGGAACACTTGTCCATATCACATGTTTTCTCATCTTGATTTTCTACTTTATAAGTAGTACATACTTTGTAAATTGTAATATTTCTCATTTACATCAATGAATCTCTCATTGTCTAGTGAAATAGTTTTTGTTGTGTTGCTTTTCAATATTTGGTGAAGGTTGTTTTTGGTTTTCATTATAGACTCTTGAATGCATCAACATGATATCATAATTCTATGACTGGAACCCCATCCTACTCATTGAGTTTTCATTGGATTTGAGATCCGTTGTATTTTCTATGAGGGAATTTGTTTGGCGATTTTTTTGCCATGATTTGTCATTGACTACATATTATTTGCAAATTGTGTAACGTGCTCATGGCACCATTCAATGACTTTTAATCATTTAGAGTTTCGATCTGACACTCACAATGTATTTAGCCTTATTGTTTGTTTATCTCTTGTGCTAGTGTTTGTCATTGGATTTCCATATCAAAAGCTGCATTTTTCCTCTGTTCAGGTCCATTCTCTGTGGTCCATACACTTTGCAATGGATTAATTCAAAGATGTGATTATTTGAGCAATTCCTAAAGTTTGTTTACAGTTTTCGTTACATTCATAGATGCATAAGATGAATCAGTGGCCCCCCTCAAGTGAAGGTTTGGGCATTCCTTTTGGAACTTTAGTCCTGCATGGACAGTGTCAGACAATTTTATGTGGGTTTTCTAATTGATGTGAGTTCAGGTGTGGGTTTAGGCTCATGTGGCCTTTGGTTGGCTTTTGTGTATATTGTTGTTAATTGATGAGCTGACTCACTAGCTTGGATTTTCAGTGTTTTCACGAACTGATGTGGCACGGGTACCCACCACATCGGCTTGTTGGGCCTCAATTATTTTT
This sequence comes from Cryptomeria japonica, assembly GCF_030272615.1. Taxonomy (NCBI): domain Eukaryota; kingdom Viridiplantae; phylum Streptophyta; class Pinopsida; order Cupressales; family Cupressaceae; genus Cryptomeria; species Cryptomeria japonica. The sequence goes on along the minus strand of NC_081411.1, from coordinate 170,330,188 downwards.
CCCATTAATGAGCTGATGTGGTGTGGGTACCCACCACATATCATATATATCAAGATCTGCTTGGGCCCAGGCATGTTGGGCCCCAATTTTTTTTGTCCCTGCTGCTTTGTGGTCACATGGAGCAACCAGGAGCTATTGTTGATTCCAATTTTTTTACCCTTGCTACTTTGGTGGTCATATGGAGCGACCAAGAGTTATTGTGGATTCCAAATGTATCATTTTTTTTCAAACTTGTGTAACTTTTGCAAATAGAGTCTATTTTCAGAAAATGAGATATGATCGAGAAGCTACTTTGACAATCTACATTATGGTGGGGGTATTTTTTGAATATTTTTCATTTTATATCAATTTTTATAGATTGAAGTTGCAAGTTGGTATTGTTATTTTGTTAGAAAAATTGGTGTTTGTGAATTGTAAAATCTCTTTGTATCCGTTATGGGGGGTGTATAGTGCATTTTAGTTCTTTGTATGCTCTTGTATATCAGGTCGAACCTTGGTATTAAGCCACTCACCCCAGACAACTATAACACATGGAGCTTAAAATGTCACAACTGTCGTAATCTAGGAGTTTGGTAAATGTTGGATGTCAACCAAACCAAATTCACTAAGGCATTTGAGTAGTTTGTTCATAGAAATAAAATGGATGAGGCAAAAGGACTCATAGGTCTTTATGTTTTAAAAAATTTGTTGGTTCATATTGTTGAGTGTACAACACCTAAAGAGGTGTGGGATAAGCTTACAAAGTTGTATGGTAAGGTTACTGGTGTGTTGACTTGTGTGGATCATTGGTGATTGATAAGTTGAGTCACTAGCTTGGCTTTCAATAGTTGATGAGCTGATGTGGTATAGTTGTACCCGCCACATCTCATATATCAAGATCCACCTAGCCTATTAGGTTCCAATTTTTTTTGCCCTTGCTACTTTGGTGCTCATATAGAGTGACCAATAGCTATTATGGATTACAAATGTGCATAAAATAAGTGTGTTTTTAAAACTTAAATAACTTTTGCAAATGGACTACATTTTTAGCAAATGAGATATCATCAAAAATCTAATTTGATGAACTATGCTATGTTGGAGGTACTTTCTAAATATTTGTAGGTCTTCATGTGGCAGATGATTTGTTGTTTCATATTGTTGAGTGTATAACACCTAAAGAGGTGTGGGATAAGCTTTCAAAGTTGTATGGTAAGGTTGGTGGTGTGTTGACTTGTGTGGATAATTGGTGATTGATGAGTTGATTCACTAGCTTGGCTTTTAGTGGTTGATGAGTTGACATGACACAACTACTTGCCACATCTCGTATATCAACATCTTTAGCCTATTGGGCCCTAGTTGTTTTTTCCCTTGCTACTATGGTGGTCATAGAGTGACCAATAGCTATTGTGGATTCCAAATGTGCAAAAAATAGGTGTGTTTTTCAAACTTGCATAATTTTTACAAATAGACTCTATTTTTAGCAAATGAGATATCATTGAAAATCTACTTCAATGAACTATGATATGGTGGAGGCACTTTCTAAATATTTTGATATTTTATGATAATTTTATAGCTTTAAGTCACAATTTATTTCTATTATTTTCTTGGCAAAATTAGTGTTTGGGAATTTTTAAATCTCTTTGTATCCATTCTAGGGATGTATAGTGCATTTTAGTCCTTTTGTGTACCCTTGTATATCATGTCAAACCCTAGGATTGGGTCACTCACTCCACACAATTATCATACATGGAAGCTAAAGATGTCACAAATGTTGCAATCTCGAGGTCTTTGGCAAATGTTAGATACTAACCAACCCGAATTCACTAAGGCATTTGAGTAGTTTGTTCATAGAAATAAAATGGATGAGGCAAAGGGACTCATTGGTCTTCACATGGTAGATAATTTTTTATTTCATATTGTTGAGTGTACAACACTTAAATAGGTGTGGGATAAGCTTGTATAACTGTATGGTAAGGTCAATCATTTCAGGGTTTTACAACTTGAAGTCGATCCCACTTCTCTATCTCCAAATGTATTTCGCACTATTCAAGATTATCTTGCACAGTTCATGTTGATTTTCTCATAGTTGAAAGGATGTGATCATGCCAAAGAATATAAGGAGTTTGTTTTCTTGATCCTGTCTAAGTTCATAGGTCCTTTCTAAGTGTTTTCCACTACCTTATATTCTACCATGGATCTATGGGAGAAGACCATAATATGCTCTCCTTTGAGGTGTTTTGTGATCATCTGACTAGGGAGCAATCATGTAATACCCTACCAAGGAACCCTAGATGATTTAACTAAACTAACTCAAATAAGAGTGAATTTTCTTTTTAAATATTAAGTGTGCATCCTATAACAATTTAGGAACAAATCAAACTTAATTGCACAAGTGGAAGGAAACTACTAAACTATCCTCTAAGGTTCCTCAACGATGTTACTAAATCACCCATAACACTTAAATGAAATTATATCTAATCTCCGTTAACATTTAATCAATTTAAGAGCATAAACCAATAAACTATCCATACATATTACAAAATTTTGGAAACTGAATTGCATTCAAATAAGTTTTAAAGCTAAATTCATTTTAAACCCAATATGAATAGTTCCTACAACATACAAGATACTGATCAACAAATATAAATGCATCTCAAATTACATAAGATCATTATTTTAATTTACTAAGATAGGTCGTACCAAATCACATCACCTAAAACACATTACATTTACCTCATGATTACATCATTCACCTAGAAGGTGTGTCCATAATACGATTACATTAGATACATACAAAAAAAAATAAGAGAATGAAAGGATCTTCTCTTAATCCATTGAGATGGCCACATCCATGAGGAGCAACTGTAGAAAGAAGCAATGCCAAACCATGCAACAAACAGATTCAAATACCTGATGGAATAAGGCATCTACCACCCAACCACGTGGACCTAAAAGGACCACTCCCTGTTCTAGGAGATAGACATATGATCCACAAACACACAAACATAGGATAACAATACATGCTCTAACCGCAATTCCACAGGGTAAGGTCAAACAATCAAGATACATAAAGATGAATCTCATAACAAGGATATTCCAGAGGCTTTCAAATAAAACACAAGAGTAGGACACTAGTGCTCACAAGGAGAGAGTGTCATCTCATAGCTTAATATGGGTTGTCCTGACAAGTCTCCATAGACCCTAGCCCCCATACAAGACTTATGCGGAACCACCATACCTTCCAAGAGGACAAGGTAGTTAATCATGTCATTTCAGGCTTTCCAACCTCATCTTGAGCCTAAACAAGCACCCAAGCTATGAGTGGGGCATACATTATCTTGATTAATGTGATTACCTGCCCAACCCCCTAATTAATTATTAAGGTTATCACTTATTAAGAAACCCTCCCAGTGGGTTGTCATGGCAATCACTTTTGGATCCTGTCCCACATGGAGAGCCACTCCCCCTCATGACACTAAGCCTACTCAACATGCACTTCAAGGAATAAGGATAAACATTATCTAATGAACTTCATAATATGATTTCAATGAGTCTCATAGAAGAGTTTTGAAAAACACCATAACATCCATAAGCATAAAGTACAATATCTTTCATCAAATAACACAGCAGGGCTCGATCCCATTAGGGAAGTTATGGCATAATACCAAGAAACTAATAAG
>NC_081411.1:170159029-170321529 GCF_030272615.1 Cryptomeria japonica | reverse complement strand
TGGAGGAAATCAATGTGTTCATGCAAGGAGCACCTTTTTTCTATTATGAGAATGATGCTTTTTCACCAAAGGATATTTAGAAGTCAATATCCAAAAATTTCTATAGTGTGGAACCAGAGTTGGCGGACTCGAAGTAATTCTCAGCTTTCAGAAGACCAAGAGGTTATGTACACAATATCCCAATAGAAGGGCGATTTCAAGCATTACCTCTCCCCCCCATGACTATTCAGGAAGCACTTCCTAAGACAAAGGACTATTGGCCTCCATGGGATCAAAGAAAAAAATTGAAGCATAGACTCTATACGATGTGGTGGTGTCCACCAGGTCAGGTCGATGCAAAGCAACCTCTTCTCCACCAATACCAGATAGAAGAGAAAGTACTTTAATTTAATGCCATCAGGATAAAAGGCTTTAATCAAGACAAATAAATGGTATGCAACTGTATCTATTTTGAATGCATTACCCAAACACCGCAATAGATCACTCACACACAAAGTTCTATGAGTGTCATCTTTTTCAAATCCTAATATGATTTCTATCTCGTCAACCTCTAAAGGAGCCACCTGACTTGGCTCCACCCAAACCAAGATCCATTCTTCCCACTTTTCAAGATTGTATTTCTCTTCACTATCTTGCAGTTTCCCTCGTGAATTTTTAATTATAGTGCAGAGTTCTTCACAAAGGACAACACCACATCGTCTAGAGTCTATGCTTCAAATTTTTTCTTTGATCCCATGGAGGCCAATAGTCCTTTTTCTGAGGAAGTGCTTCCTGAATAGTCATTGGGGGGAGAGGTAATGCTTGAAATCGCCCTTCTATTGGGAGATTATGTACATAACCTCTTGGTCTTTTGAAAGCTGAAAATTACTTCGAGTCCGCCAACTCTAGTTCCACACTATAGATTTTTTTTAATATTGACTTCCAAATATTCTTCGGTGCAAAAGCATCATTCTCATAATAGAAAAAAGGTGTTCCTTGCATGAACACATTGATTTCCTCCAAGTGTGGCCCAATAGGTTTCGCAGGAACTCCAAAACTAGTTAGTCCCTCCGGACATAAATTAGAGATGTCACATCACAGACTCTAGACATTGTTTGTTTGTATTACATACTCTCTATCTATTTATCACCCTTAAACACTTTCCTCTGCTTTTCTCCAATTGCTCTCTTCTAGGCAGTTGATGAGCTTGTTTCCATGTCATTCAAGATAATGTCTGCTTGCTTTCTTTTAAGAAATTTGCTTGCACATGACTCTTCAGCTTGTATGTTCTGCTTTCGTACAGATATAAATTTTAATTCACGCTTAGATAATAATTAAATAAAATAAGCATTTGTAATGAAAACATTTAGTCATTGGATGTTACATATTATCTGACGGAAAGATCCTGGACAATTCTTGGAGAAAGGAAACATCATTGATAATCATTTTTTGCAAATAACACTGAATCAAATAAATTAAAATTGTTTCATGTAATTTTTAAAAGTAGAACTCGTTCAATGCTTTCATGCACTGATGGTAAAGTCGTCTAACCCTCATCATTATCCATAATAGAACAAATCAATATAATAGGCTATTATAAAGAATATATACAAAAATATGAAAGAACATTAAATTACCATTACAAACCCATCATTTCAAATGAAAGGTGAATCCATCATCATTTGGATGGTATAGTGTTTGGAAGAAGGGTATATGAGAAACCCTACTTTTAAGGGTTTGTGAGAGGCTAAATAAAGGATTTTGCATCTAAGAAGGTTAAAACTTGTAAATAATTGCATTTCCTTAGTTTTGAATCATATACTTTCCAAAGCAACCTTTTGATAGTAGATTTTGTGTACCATCATAATCCAAAAAACATTCATTTTGTCTACATCCGATAGTCATTGCTAAAATTAGTTTAAAGTGAATTCATTTAGGAACCTTTCATAAAATGTTCTCAACTTACACATCATAAAAGGATCTTAAAATATTCATTGTTTATAATGATAAGAATTTGGTTGTTCCATACACCTTCCTTTACTATTTTAAAAATATCATCGACCAAAATATTGTGCAGTAGTAGTATGGAGTGCATTTCATCTATTTTATGCCTAAATATTTCATCATACCACTTTCTTTTCAAAGGCAACTGATCGATTGCCATGTTTGGGTAATGCATTCCAAATAGATACAGTTGCATACCATTAATCTGTCTTGATTAAATAATTTTATCTTGATGGCATTAAATTAAAGTTCTTTCTCTATTTTCTGGTGAACTCTGGAGCAGAGGTTGCCTTGCATCGACCTGGGATACATTTAACATGTGTTGTATTTGCGGAAATATGTATCCTAGGATGATGCAATGAAACCTCTACTCCACCAATACCAAATAGAAGCAAATGTACTTTAATTTAAAGCCATCAGGATAAAATGCTTTCAAGACATATATTAGGTATAAAAGGAAGCCCACCCTGTCATTTGAAGGGGTCTACCTAAAATTCAAGTGATCTCTTAATTATAAAATCAATTCAATTCCAAGTGAACAAGAAATCAAGCATTGAAGGAGAATTCAAGTTGGTGCAAGTACATTTGGAAGACCAAAGGACTCAATGAAGCCATTAAAGACTTTTGAAGGTTTTATGAGTGAAGAGCCAATCAATTATGATGTTTTAAGGTCCATTATGGCAAATGTAAGAGTGGAGAAATTGCTTGCTAAGGAGCAGCAGTAGCAAATCCGCCTTAAGGAGGGGCACATTTTATAATTGACATTGTTTAGACATTTCAAATGAAAAGTGAATCCATCATCATTTGGATGGTATAGTGTTTGGAAGAAGGGTATATGAGAAACCTTACTTTTAAGGATTTGTGAGAGGCTAAATAAGGGATTTTGCATCTAAGAAGGTTAAAACTTGTAAATAATTGCATTTCCTTAGTTTTGAATCATATACTTTCCAAAGCAACCTTTTGATAGTAGATTATGTGTACCACCTAATCCAAAAAGCATTCATTTTGTCTACATCTGATAGTCATTACTAAAATCAGTTTAAAGTGTATTCATTTAGGGACCTTTCATAAAATATTCTCAACTTACACATCACAAAAGGATCTTAAAATATTCATTGTTTATAATGATAAGAATTTGGTTGTTTCATACACCTTCCTTTACTATTTTAAAAATATCATCGACCGAAATATTGTGCAGCAGTAGTATGGAGTGCATTTCATCTATTTTATGCTTAAATATTTCATCATACCACTTTCTTTTCAAAGGCGACTGATCGATTGCCATGTTTGGGTAATGCATTCTAAATAGATATAGTTGCATACCATTTATCTGTCTTGATTAAAGACTTTTATCTTGATGGCATTAAATTAAAGTTCTTTCTCCATTTTCTGGTGATCTCTGGAGCAGAGGTTGCTTTGCATCGACCTGGGATACATTTAACTTGTGTTGTATCTGCGGAAATATGTATCCTAGGATGATGCAATGCAACCTTTGCTCCACCAATACCAGATAGAAGATAAAGTACTTTAATTTAAAGCCATCAGAATAAAATGCTTTCAAGACATATATTAGGTATAAAAGGAAGCCTACCCTATCATTTGAAGGGGTCTACCTATAATTCAAGTGATCTCTTAATTATAAAATCAATTCAATTCCAAGTGAACAAGCAATAAAACATTGAAGGAGAATTCAAGTTGGTGCAAGTGCATTTGGAAGACCAAAGGACTCAATGAAGCCATTAAAGACTTTTGAAGGTTTTAGAAGTGAAGAACCAATCAATTATGATGTCTTAAGGTCCATTATGGCGAATGTAAGAGTGGAGAAATTGCTTGCTAAGGAGCAGCATTAGCAAATCCGCCTTAAGGAGGGGCATATTTTCTGATTGACAGTGTTTAGACATTTCAAATGAAAGGTGAACCCATCATCATTTGGATGGTATAGTGTTTGGAAGAAGGGTATATGAGAAACCCTACTTTTAAGGGTTTGTGAGAGGCTAAATAAGGGATTTTGCATCTAAGAAGGTTAAAACTTGTAAATAATTGCATTTCCTTAGTTTTGAATCATATACTTTCCAAAGAAACCTTTTGATAGTAGAATTTGTGTACCATCCTAATCCAAAAAGCATTCATTTTGTCTACATCCAATAGTCATTGCTAAAATCGGTTTAAAGTGTATTCATTTAGGGACCTTTCATAAAATATTCTCAACTTACACATCATAAAAGGATCTTAAAATATTCATTGTTTATAATGATAAGAATTTGGTTGTTTCATACACATTCCTTTAATATTTTAAAAATATCATCGACCAAAATATTGTGCAGCAGTAGTATGGAATGCATTTCATCTATTTTATGCTTAAATATTTTATCATACCACTTTCTTTTCAAAGGCGACTGATCGATTGCCATGTTTGGGTAATGCATTCCAAATAGATACAGTTGCATACCATTTATCTATCTTGATTAAAGACTTTTATCCCGATGGCATTAAATTAAATTTATTTCTCTATTTTTTGGTGATCTCTGGAGCAGAGGTTGCTTTGCATCGACCCGGGATACATTTAAGTATATGTGGAAATATGTATCCTAGGACGATGCAATGCAACCTCTGCTCCACCAATACCAAATAGAAGAGAAAGTACTTTAATTTAAAGCCGTCAGGATAAAATACTTTCAAGACATATATTAGGTATAAAAGGAAGCCTACCCTGTCATTTGAAGGGGTCTACCTACAATTCAAGTGATCTCTTAATTATAAAATCAATTCAATTCCAAGTGAACAAGCAATCAAGCATTGAAGGAGAATTCAAGTTGGTGCAGGTGCATTTGGAAATCCAAAGGACTCAATGAAGCCATTAAAGAATTTTGAAGGTCTTAGGAGTGAAGAGCCAATCAATTATGATGTCTTAAGGTCCATTATGGTGAATGTAAGAGTGGAGAAATTGCTTGCTAAGGAGCAGCAGTAGCAAATCTGCCTTAAGGAGGGGCACATTTTATGATTGATAGTGTTTAGACATTTCAAATGAAAGGTGAATCCATCATCATTTGGATGGTATAGTGTTTGGAAGGAGGGTATATGAGAAAACCTACTTTTAAGGGTTTGTGAGAGGCTAAATAAGGGATTTTGCATCTAAGAAGGTTAAAACTTGTAAATAATTGCATTTCCTTAGTTTTGAATCATATACTTTCCAAAGAAACCTTTTGATAGTAGATTCTATGTACCATCCTAATCCAAAAAGCATTCATTTTGTCTACATCCAATAGTCATTGCTAAAATATTCATTGTTTATAATGATAAGAATTTGGTTGTTCCATACACCTTCCTTTACTATTTTAAAAATATCATCGACCAAAATATTGTGCAGCAGTAGTATGGATTACATTTCATCTATTTTATGCCTAAATATTTCATCATACCACTTTCTTTTCAAAGGCGACTGATCGATTGCCATGTTTGGGTAATGCATTCCAAATAGATACAGTTGCATACCATTTATCTATCTTGATTAAAGACTTTTATCCTAATGGCATTAAATTAAAGTTCTTTCTCTATTTTATGGTGATCTCTGGAGCAAAGGTTGCTTTGCATCGACCTGGGATACATTTAACTTGTGTTGTATCTGCGAAAATATGTATCCTAGGACGATGCAATGCAACCTCTGCTCCACCAATACCAGATAGAAGAGAAAGTACTTTAATTTAAAGTCATCAGGATAAAATGCTTTCAAGACATATATTAGGTCTAAAAGGAAGCCTACCCTGTCATTTGAGGGGGTTTACCTATAATTCAAGTGATCTCTTAATTATAAAATCAATTCAATTCCAAGTGAACAGGAAATCAAGCATTCATCAAGAATTGAAGGAGAAATCACTATTGAACTTACCCCTATCTCCTATAACCCTATGTTGGCTAGGCCCCACAATAATTAGAAGATCCTAATTACTATTGTCCTAAACCTTGCATTGACCGTCACAATTTCACAGTGAGTTGAGTTAATTAGTCCATTAGCGAGATTGGGAAAGAGTTTTGTATTGAGTTAGGTGTTGGTGGAAGGTTTAAGGAGGTACACTATCATCATAATTAATGTTAGAGAGTGTTGTGTGAAGAAGAATTACCATGAAAGGAGTGACTATCCTAAGTGCTTGAGACTGTCACAAAAAGTGAATGTTGCAGCAATGAATCTTCCTTTGACCTTTGTGTGTTTGGGAGGGTAAATACCCATGGTGGTATATGTTGAGTAGTTGGGAGGGTAAAGACCCACATATCAACTATCTACTTTGACATCCTAGGATGGTTTCTACCTACTCTAAAACCTTGTGGGCACTCTTTGTCTAATACTAACATATACATAACATGTGCCTCTCATATAACCCTATGTTGGCTAGGCCCCACCATAATTAGAAGATCCTAATTACTAAAAACACTAGATTCTCCCCTAAAAGGTTGTTGAGTCATAGAAGGCATAGCTTGATAGCCCTATAGTCTCTCATACCTAAAATATCCTTGTGTCAATGATGGTCAAATGTGACTACCCTATGGCCCCTACTATGCTCTAGACCTTTGTCTCTAATATTGATACTATTTGGTTTTTCTTTGTAAATCATATAGTAAGTCTAAATTATCCTTTGAAGAATGGGGAGGCATATGGACACTTTAGTCCCTTCATCAAGGTTACAAAATTATCTTATGCCTCTTGTGTCCTCCCATGTACCTCCTTTTCCATAAAAGACTTTGCCATAGCAACCCTAAAGTCATTTGGATTGGCCATGTGTAGGAAAATTGAAATTTTGGGCTTTCCACCCCTTATGAAATAATTGACAAGTAACTTGTCTTGAATGTAATCTACAAACTATAAGAACTCCAAAAACTAACTCTCATGTTGAGCCACTATGAAACCTTATTATGTAAATTGTGAAACTCATCTATGCATCTCTGTCAAAAATATTTTGAAATAGAACACACTTTGAAGCACTCCAAAATGGTATCTAGAGAGGGTTTCCAATATGAGTTGGTGCATTTTATCCTCCCAGTACCACAAGGTGGAATCAAGTCCTCTAAAAAATTGCATTGAAAAGTATGCCTTTAAGTTGCTCACATATAGATGCAACCCAAAGCATAAGTCCAAGCTAAGTAACCAACAATTATCCTCAACCCCATTTGTGGATCTTAAAAGTGTAGAGGATTGGAGATGAAGCAACTCTCGAATATGATCCTTTGGCTCATGATATGTGCTTGCTATAGTCTATACCTCTTGTATTTATGCATGATGAGGCTAGGTAATATGTATTGATCAATATTCTATCTCCTCTATGTGTATTTCCCAAAATCAAGGTAAACTCCTAATAAGCTCCCAAGATGCAAGTATATGCTCCTCTACTACAAGTGGATCCTCATGGCTTGTAAGATTTGAGGTCCATACTCAGGCTACTCGTCTTGGTGAAAAATCTCAAAGTGATATGACCCTTCCTTCCATTTCCTACACCCTATTTTCTAACCCACACCTCATAACCTTTACCTCACTTCCTATCATTATTACCTTCCATCTACCTTTCATATTCCCTATCTTAACCTCCTCCACTTTCCTACATCCTATCCTAAACCTTAACCTCATACACACTTACTTTTACTACACCTACCTAACCCCATTCCATCCTTTTATCTCCCCCCATTCACTTTCCTACCTTCCAAACCCCTAACATATCCTAACTTACTCTTTCACCAGTACATCCTTCATCACTTACCTCCCTATCTTATCCTAACCCACACCTTATAGCCTTATACCTCTCAGCTTCCATTTTATACCACCTTCCTAACAATACACTTATGCTCCCTTCCAAAACACCGACAAAAAATAGCACTCGATCACTACACAGTGCTCTCACGGTTCTGCAGCAGGGATTTTCTATCGCAACCATATATACCAGCATCCATAATTAGGATATATTTTACATAATGGCACTCGATCACGCAGGTTTAGGTCATCCCTCTCCTTAATTAAGATATATTTTAAATATGGAAAGTAATGTTAATATGTTTCAGGCTAACTATATTGTTCATTATTTAAAATGCAGTGTTTAATTAATACATGATTGTAGGATTGTTCAATGGTTTAGGTCTTGTAAGAAATTCTTCTTTTAAATCGATCATATCATATTATAGAAACCTGTCACCATCTCTGCTATTGGCAATTAATCTTGTTGGGTGAATATTTTGTCACCAGTGTACTAAGGACAAAATATATAATTCACACAATGCTATGCTGAGAAATTAATCTCTCCTCTCATCAAGGGGAGGTTCCCTATGAAATTTCTCCTCTAATTAATAGGAAATTAAATTTGTGGATTGGTGTTGGGCATATAACTCTCTTTTTTCAGAGTTTGTGTATTCTCCCTTCACCTAGTTACAATTTCTCTACCTCTTCAAATACTCAAAGAAAAGAACTATTAATCTAACAAACTACACCAAGAGTTACTATTAAGCAGCACAAAGTCTCCTTTAAGGTAACGCTAATTCACACTGATCGTTACAAATTAAACAATTAGAAACTTAGCTTAAAGCTCAAAGTCTTCAAGTATAGATTTCTAATCCATTAAACTACAAATAACTACAACAATACCACAAGTTACTTAATTTATCAGCAGATTTCTCAAGTATGCTAAGAGCACAAAGTCTATTTGCAATATTTGAGAGCTCTCTACCCACGCAACAATATCTTAAAGATCAAAGAATTAAATATAATATATATTCAATGGACATAGGAACATTAAATTATATAAATGATTTTCTTGATACAACACAAAGTTTTTTATCAACAAAATTGTTTTCTTTATTTGTTTGATTGAATTTTCACCACAAAAGCCCAAAGTCTTAATTGGGATAAAAATTCAATAGAGTTTTGCTAAGCATGAAAGAGATAAAATATTTACAAAAAAGGTCTTCCTTATATAGGAAAAGAAGTTGAGAAAAAGGTGGGCACAGTTGAATTATTCAACTGTACAGTCCCATTTTACTACAACTACTACATAAAGAAAACGTGTAGCTGCACAAAAATTGACAACATCAATCGGTGCAACTGCATGAAGAAAAGGTGCCAAAAGGGGGTACTTCATTCTTGATTCTCTTCTTCATTGGATTTCTGGAAATCTTCGAACTTAGCAAGGATGGCTTTCATCTCTGCTTCGTTCGACATCAAGGTAGAACTTGTGATGATTTGGATGCGGGAAATTGCATCTTGAATCTTCACCTGTTTCTTTTTAACGTCCTTCAGCATGGATGTGAGGACTTCAAAGCTGACCTAAATTTCTAACAGTTTATCAAATGTATCAAGCGAGAAATCTTGTCCCATACATTGGTCCATCAAAGAAAGGAATTTGTGCATGACAACTTCAGCAGTGACGTGATTTTGATCGCCATCATATAAATAGAAAGGGAGATAACCAACTTTGGCAAAAATAAGGTCAACCTCGTCATCACCTTCTTTCTTCTCTCGATCTAGCTCTGCAATTATTAACCTCATTGTCTCTTTCTTATGAGACAATAAAGACAAGATCTGGATGTATTTCTCCCTTGTGGGAATTACCTTATTCTCAACCAGGGCATCTATCTTGAAGTCCTCCATTTTGCTCCACAAGATATTACTTTTCACAACTTCCTCAATCTCCTGTGATAAAGAGGTTTTGAGTCCTTGCATCCAACTCTGGATTACTTCATAATTAGAAAATGGTTCCACTGTTGAGCTCAGAAGATGAGAGCCTTCTGACCTTAGTCGTGAGATCCACTCATCCATCACTTATCCTTTAGCTCCCACCTATTCAATCTTCTTGAGGGCTTCGGTATCTATTGAGGATCCTATGGGTTCAACCTCTTGAGAAGATTGTGTTACCTTTAGCAGAACGTTGGTCAGTTGTTCACACTTCTGCTTCAAGATATTTTTCTCATCCCTCTCCTGACCCAATCTTCTCAACAAAGAATTAAGGGTTGTCTGAGAATCTAATTTCACACTCTCATGTGTTTCCACCCCAAGCTCTACGACCTGCATGGTATAATCTTCAGATCGTATGTTGCCTTTGTCCTTGTCTGACAATGGCACCATAACTTTAGCATATTTTCTCTTGGAAGATGGGTCTACTACCACCCATGATACTGTCTTTGTCTTTTTTGTTCCCTTAGGCTTTGGAGGAATTAAAAGTTCAAAATCAAACTCATCTGGAGATATCACCTATTTTTTCCTCTTAGGGGCCACTACTTCCATCCAAGGGGGTAGTTTTGGATTGGATGATGGAGTAGTAGCTCCTTGCTGATTTTGAGTTGAAGCTTCAGGAGCAGGTTGACTGGAGCTTGAAGCAGTTGTGAGTGTTACTGATGGTGTTGATATTGAGGCATCTAGTGGAACATTTGTTGATGCTACCTCTTTAGTTACAGATGGGAGAGTTGAGGGTGTCATGAATGTAACTTCAACACTTACCAATGGAGGAATTGTTGTGGTGGTGGTGGTAGTGATGGGTAAATCTACTGAAACCTATTCTGCAAGTGCATCTTGCAAGGTTTCATTAAAATCCATCATGGTGGTTTCAAAAGTAGATGAAGGGATATCATCTAAATTAGAGAAGTTGGTTATTGTAAAAAACTGACCAACGGTCTCTGATTGCCTCATACCCATACTTAGATCTCCATCTTCTTGAAAATCTTGATCCTCTTCATCAAAGTCAGATTCAACAGAGTGGATGACTACTTGTGAAGCGGTTGAGGCATCTACTTCAGCTGGATGTAATACTTCTTCTGCCTGTACTTCCTCTTGTTGAGGAATTTCACCTTCTTCAACCTCCTTTCCCTTTCTAACTTCACTGACAAGCGATTGTTCTGGCTCTTTTGCTACTGCTTCCTGTGATGTGGATGATGATTCACCCTTCTTTGACCCTTTAACTGTAAATTTGATTTTGGGTCCTTTACCCTTTGATTGTACCACAGGAGCTAAGGATAGTTCTTGTGGGTCTGCCTTGCTCTTTGTTCTTGTTTCAGGTGTAGTTGTCTTTCCCAATGGGCCATCATTGTTGTCATCATCTCTTGAACTAGCAGGAAGTTGTTTCATCTTGAGGTTTTTCTCTACCAGCCATGCATTGGTGTTTGCTAAGATAGGAGAGATCCTCTGAGTAATAGATTTTCTTTCTTTCTTCGACCATTGCACAAGTGGAAGTGGGGAGTCAGCAATCTTCCTCTCATAATAAACAGGGTCCACTATGTCATCTGTGTATTCCATGGTCATTGGGATCTTAGCTAAATCCAAATTTTCAATTTGTTCCAGAGTAAGGCGGCTGAAATCCATCCTTCTTATATCCTCCTCATTCTGACAATCTGCCCAAACATTCTCAAACCTGTAAACATGAGTATAAGTCCTTTTGAGTTTGTTCTTTATACCATGAAAATCAAAATTGGTTCGGGCCTTGAATCTTCTCATGGTATTCCACTGCATTTCTTCCTCCATATTTTTGGCCTTGGGATTGGTTAGCATTGAGTATCTGCCAATTGATTCTGGGAATTTCAGCCCAGTCTTATGTGCTTGTGATTGTTTCTCATGCACACTAATCAGTTGTCTGCACAACTCCATAAGGATGATTTGGTCTAAAGGGAACCTTGGAAGAGTGAAGGGCTCACCTGAGAAACATCCAATTCGGATGTAGGTGAATGTGGGAAACTGCAGAAATACACACCCAAAATGAGATACCCTGCTGTAAGCGGCCTCTGATATTCTCCTCTTCTACAGGACTTTAACAAAAATGCACTTCCATACAGAAAAGAAGGCGTCATTAACCCTCCTATAATGATTACCTTGATTCTTGATAGTCAGTTGGTCATAGTACTCCCAGACGAGCACGAATCTTCTGTCACCCTTGGTAGACAAGCCTGGATATTGCCTCATTGAAGTAGCTACGTAAACCAGGTATGAGGTCATGTAAAACTTCATTGTCACCTTGACCTCCTTCAATTGAGCACAAAGCGCATCACTGATCTACTCTCCCCAATCGATTCTTGCAGCTCCCTTTCTGATTATATTTATGTAATAAGACATCCAGTTTTGAAAATAATGAGTCTTTTAACCCTCTCACTCTGGATAACATGGTGACCATGTCATTATATTCCTCATTAAAATCACTCATGTGGAATAACTTAGGCCATCATGAGGTGAGGGAACTTCTTGCAGCAGGTAGATAAACAGTATTGAACATGTTTTTGCATTTATCCTCATGTTTCTCATAGTACTCTTGAGCACTCTCTTGAGAAATATCAGCTACTTCTTCAACTGATGAACCTTTGAAGATACTATTGAAGAATACACTGTCTAGGGTCATGATGACATTTTGATCTTCATCTTTTACTTGCCTTGTGCTTGGATCAAAGTGATCAGCTACTACCAGTACAAATTCAGGATCATGAGCCGCAACTGGGAAAGATGCATACTTATGTAGCTCATATTTGATTAAACTGGTTAGACGAGCGGGAGCCTTTTGAACTCGGTCAACAAATTCTTGCATATCAACATGCCCAATTTTGGTGTCTCTAATCTCCTTGATATTTGAGTCTATTGAACTCTCTGGGTACAGATTCAAGTACTTGTCGTACTTGTATTTCATCTTTCTTGATGATGCTTTACTTGGAGAAGATTCCAACTGACCTGAGGAAGACTCGGACTTGTTGTGAGGGAGCTTTGACATTCGTGATGATTGCATTCAACACTGATGATTAGCTATTCATCATTATCAAAATCAATTTTTCTCAAACGGATCGAAAAACAGGACTCAAAACAGGCTTAAGAGTAAAACTACCAAAAACAATAGGTCCGGGAAAAAAGTCTGACCTGCTCTTTTGAAAACAAAAATTGCACATCAGACTTTAAAGTCCGAAATGCAATTAAAATCACCTTGATTAGCTCATCAAACTTTAGAGTCCGATGTGCAAATCCGAGATGGGTCATCAAGACATCGGAATTTAAAGTCCGATGTGTCAATTCGGGGAAAATCAATAACACATCGGACTTTAAAGTCCGATGTGTAGGGGTGAAAACTTGAAACAAGCACACTGGACTTTAAAGTCTGATGTGCAATCTGGGAAATATTAAAGGCAAATCAGACTTTAAAGTCCGATGTGCAGACAAAGGGAAAAAAAATTGGTTGACATGTTGGGTTTCACTCCCCTCTGCATATCGGATTTTAAAGTTTGATATGTGAAGGTTACGATCCTGCATATCAGACTTTAAAATCCAATATGCGGAGATCCTTCAATCCAGCTGCACACCAGACTTTAAAGTTCGGTATGCGGCTGGAGAAGG
This sequence comes from Cryptomeria japonica, assembly GCF_030272615.1. NCBI lineage: Eukaryota > Viridiplantae > Streptophyta > Pinopsida > Cupressales > Cupressaceae > Cryptomeria > Cryptomeria japonica. Next base: position 170,308,220 of record NC_081411.1, on the reverse strand, counting down.
GGGACTTCGGAGGGCAATCGGGTTTTGAAGTCCGATTGTCCTCTGAAACAAGGGAAACAATCGGACTACAAAATCCGATTGCCTCTTTTAACAAGACCCGAAAAGAAAAAAAAGAACAAAAGGAAAGACAACAAAAATGCAAACTTAAAAGAGAAACCCAAAAAGACATAAAATAAAAACCCTACCTCGCAGCAATGGAGATGGAAAAATCTGGGAATGGAACGATCTAAACCGAGTCGAGGTGAGCGAAATCCGAGGAGGGTGTGCAGAGGAGAAAGAAGAAACAAACAATAATGCAAAAATTAACCAAATAAACCAAAAAGACATATAAATATGAAAACCCTAATTAACAATAAATACAAAATAAATGCCAACTTGCAGTGCATGTCGGACTTTAAAGTCCGACATGCAGGCTAGAAACACTTGCATGTCGGACTTTAAAGCTCGACATGCAACCTTTGGACAAACCACCTGCAGTTCGGACTTTAAAGTCCGAACTGCAGGCAAGAAAACCCACAAATACACATCGGACTTTAAATTTTGAAGTGTATTTAGCAAAAAGAACCCTACAGTTCGGACTTTAAAGTCTGAACTGCAGGTAAAACTACAAACTTAAGGGAACTAGGAAAACAATAAAAACAGAAAGCAGGAACAAAATGAACTAACCGACCAAGTCGATTAAGCTCTCCTAGAGACCATAAGGTACGAAATGGACCAGTTTCGTAGGGTTGCCTCACGATTTTGGCCGTGCTGAAATTGAGGACAACAAATCTGATAAATCTATAATAAACTTTGAATCTAAATATTTGAATATATATAACAATTAATTTTCTGATTGTACCCTACCTTTTTTCTTCAACCGGATCTTGTAATGCCCAATTTAGAGTGAAATGATGATAATTGAAATGGCCGCCCTGACAAACACATTCCTGCAGCGATTAAACTGACACAGGGAACCTATGTCTGCCTCCCTCCTTTGTGTTCATCAGGGGATGGCCCAACAATAACTTCTCAAATCGGCATGGGAGGAACCACTTCATTCCGCGGCTGGAGCATTTGTGGCATAAAGGTCCTACCGGGAACCAACCATTTGACTTGATTCAGTTTATTCTGTCGTAGTGTCGAAGCATCCGTCCAGAAGCGAGATGTGGGCAAGGAACGCAATGCATTATGACAAGAAGCTATCTCCTTCAAACATCCAAGTGGTGACTGCAATTAGGAGGTCGAGCCCTGACGTCATGTGAATTAGATTTTTTCTTTCTCTCTGATCGATCGAATGCATAAACGACCTGATCTGGTCTCTTTGTCCCGCAATCATCCAATAAGCGCATAAATGACCTATCCCTTTTCATATGAGAAAGAGCACCTGACCTGATCTCTTTGTTCAGTTGAGCGCATCAGCATATCGATCGAATGCATCCCAATTGGGCCATAGTAGTATAGCTAGGATAGCTGGTATTTTGTAATGGCAGAGGTGGGATGAAGAGGAGGGATTTTGTAATGGCAGAGGTGGGACAAAGAGGCGGGATTTATGAAATGACTTGGTCTTCTTTTTTTTTAAGTAATTCCCACGATCGTTGGAATTTCAATGAATGCGGGCACTTTTTCTAAAAAAACACAAAAGTCATTTCCAATTTCTTCTCCATCGAAACCAAATGTTGCATTATTGTCAGAATTCCGACGAACTCGGGCATTTTTTCAAAAAAAAATCAAATTTGATCACAATATACCTTCTCTGTCGGAAACCTCCATCAGAATTTTAGGCCAAATGTATTAGTGTAGGAGTATATGCACGAGTACTCTACAACCTGTATAGAATGTATAGTAAAAGTGTCAAGAAAGGTGTGATATATCGCTCTAAGAGACCGTGCTCTGGTTCTGAGAATAATCACCCCGCATAAGAGAAAAGTTGCATCATCTCGCTCTAAGAGACCGTGCTCTGGTTTTGAGAATGACCCATTGTACAAGAGAAAAGTGACGACATCTTTCTCTAAGAGGTTTCCCTCTAGTTTCAAGAATATTTCAGTGTACAAGAAAAGAAGAAGTGAAGACATCTTGCTCTAAGAGACCGTGCTTTGGTTTCGAGAATGACCCACTATACAAAAAGTGATGACATCTTGCTCTAGGAGGTTTCCCTATGGTTCGAAGAATGTCCCATTTTACAAGAAAAGTGACGACATCTTGCTCTAAGAGGTTTCCCTCTGGTTCCAAAAATTTCCTATTGTACAACGCATGAGAGAAGTATAGTACAAAGGAGCGGTGTGGGTGCCCCCCCTTAGGATGTCAATATAGGTTGATGTTGATATCTTAAGGAAAGAAGAACAAGGATACCTACCTTCACCACAAAGAAGATATCTGCTATGCAACGATGTCATAAATCCAAGCAAGAGAGGGAATACTCTTCAAGCAAGGATAAGATAGTTGACAAGAGATATCTTGTTGTAAGTGTAAAGGTGATCTTTGGAGGAGAAGAGATATTTGTTCAAAAGACATCTACCCTCAAGAGGAGTTGTCTTAGACAAATATAACATCTTCTAGAACAAGAATGCAATCCTTCCTCCTATTCCTAGGTGAAAGGGATTCTTGATGAGAGATGACTCACTTTTAGCCCCTAGAGGGATGGTTGTAGTCAAGGATTAACACCTCTTGTATGAGAGAGAATCCTTGAGTGAACAACAAAAATTTGACACAAGGAATGACATCAAATAATAGAACTCACACCATCCACTTAATAGAGAAAAGTGGATCCCTAGAGAAAGAGAGAGAGAAGGATCATTTCCCTCCAAGCAAAGGGACAATGAGAAGAGCTTACACAATCTACTAGAGAGAGATTAAACATAAGCAAATTTGCAATGAACTTACATGAACACATGAAAGAAAAGACATTAGTAAATGTAAAATACATGTCTCAAGAAGTGGTAATCTTCGAAAGGAAGATAGAAAAAGCATCATATAGTCCTCAAGGGGGATCAATCATAAAAGCATACCATTGTAAGAAATGGTAATCACATATGAAAAATGCATCCCCTAAAGGAAATAATGATAAAAGGAAAAGGGAAAGGAGTGAAAATCCTTGCCCCCCAAGTGATGAGAACAAGGAGAAACATTACACATTTTTTGATGGTGATTAGTTTCAAGTGATATGTTGTCCTAGTGGAACAAATCCTTTCAAGGAAGGGATACCTACTTCTCAAGAGATCATTCCCTGCTAAGGGGCATATCAGAATTGCAAATAATTGAAACCAGGGAAGAGGTGAGATTTCCAAAAGAATGAAGGAAAGAGAAGAAGTGCAGTACTCATTAAAGATGTCCCTTTCCAAGCAAAGAGGGAAACCAAAGAACAATTACATGCTCACATGAGAATAACCCTATGCAAGAAAAGAGATCTAATAATGAATAATGCACAAAGAGAGCGATAAATGTATAGAAAGAAGAAAAAAAAGACTTCATGTTGCTGCCCCAAAGTGTGTTAAAGTGAAACAATACCACCCCTAATGATAAATAGTTCTCGTTAAATGGGATAATTATGCCATAGGGTGAAGAGAAACATGAAGGGAAAAGAAGTGCTAAGGCACTATGTTTTTACCAAGAAATATAGCTAGATCTGTTGTGAGACAAATGTGCGCAAGATCATATTGTAGTTGAAACATTTTCCAAGAGAATTTGAATACAAATCATGAAAAATGCAATATTCAATACCTTTCACTTTCTTATGATTTTTGTTTTTATTTTGAGGAGGAAAGAAAATGTTCTTGTCATATTTCAATCTCCAATAGATTCTTGCAGCTAATCTGTTAGGATGGTAAATATCGTCTTGACATAAAGGAGAGGGTTTGTTAGGAAAAGAAGTTTCATTATCCACAATTCTAATTTTGCCACTATCTATGCCATCTTGAATAGATTTTTGAAAATCAGGGCAATCATCAGCATTATGGTCATGAGTTTGATGAAATGAACAAAAAGGACGATTTGAAGAAGAAGCATTCTTGCAGGCTCTTTGATTTGTTGGTTTTGGAGGTGATTTTGAAAGTTTTGAAGTCTAAGGAACTCATCCATAGAAAGAGGGGTACCACTTCCTAGGCCTCTTGTAGTAGTTTGTGTAGGAGGGTTTATAGGGACAAGAATTCCATGCTCAAATTTCCCAATTCCTTGTCCTCTAAAACCTTGTTTTGTAATTATATGAAAGCCACGACTATATAAGAATGTTGCAATTGACTAGATGGAGGAACATGTTCATGAATTTCTTTGAAATCTGATGTGTAAGGAGGTAGAAAAGGATTTGTAGATGAAGGAGGAGTATCATGTGAAATGACAATCTCTTTGCCTTTATCAAGCTTATCCTTTTTGGAAGATTGGGGAAGCACATCTTCATCATCTAAAAGCTCATTTTTAGTGATTTCTATGCGAGGAGAAAGGTCATGAATAAAATGCATGACATCATCCTCTATACATATACTTTGATGTTGAAGATAGGTCTTGTGAGAATAAGGAGGATCTAAAGATGTAAGAATGTTGATGTTTTCATATTGCCCCCCTTGCTCAAGGGTATGTATAGAAGAAGAAGATGGATCCATATTACTTTCCAATGCTTTCTCTCTTGTAGAAAGATCATTGGGTAAAGCATTAGATCTCATTTCATCCACACAAGATACCCTAGGAGAGGTACAAAGATTAGGATCTACAAAAACTTTAAAGTGATTAACATAGGAAATGCATTTTTTTAACAACATCACCATAATGCAACATGAATGATACATGAAAGCTTTGAGATCTAATTGAAAAGAAAATAATTTGGAAATCCTAACAACACAATATGACCAAGTGCTATGAAGAAAGAGAAGCAAGAGGAAATGAAAGAAACCCTTATCTGACACATGATAAATATATGCAAAAATTAATGTGATCATATGTGAAAGAGAAAGTAAATCCAATTTATTAATTGCCATTAAAAGTCTCTTCAGTGAAATTTGAATTTGCTGGAAAAGAAGATCTAAAATTAGGACCTTTTTATGAAAATTAATTTTAAGGTTTGAATTTGATGAATTTTTTTGTGTTTTACCTTAGAGAGTCTTAAAGTTGATATAGTACGTTGATTTTCTGGATTTGTGGTGCAGGAGCACCTAGGACTTAGGCAATTTAGTTTTCACAATTTTGGCTTGTACTGACCCTATCCAATTCAGTGGTGGATAAGGACTCTGGAAGGGTTCAAGAGTTAGTTTTTTGTGTCAAAGTAGGCCTAGGTTGAGTTCATTCTTCTTAGGTTTGCATTTTTGTGTAAATAGTGAGTTTGAGTAGGTAATTGACCTTTTTGACGGTCAAAAGTGTCAAAACTTGGTATAGGAATTAGGGAGGGTTAAATAGGTCTTAGAAATGTTTAAGAATTCATATGTGATGACTTGGAATAGGTATCATAGGTTGGAGAGACCAAAAAGTGCAAAAGTGCAAAGTTGCAAAAAGTTGTCATGACAACTTTTGTCCTGAATTGGTTAGCGGTGGAGTTAGGGATTGTCCAACACCCTAGGAGGACTTCACATGTTGTAAATATATATATACCCTCTCTTGAATGTTTACCAATGTTAGTGAAGTGTGTGATGTAAGTTCAACAACTGAAACTACTCATTTTCAGTCTTGTTGGCAACATTTTGGCTTGATTTTACTCATTTTGCAATAGAATATGGATTGAATCCATTGATCCAGCAATGGATTGAATCCATTGATCCAGAAATGGATTGAGTTAAAATTGTGTTTTATTGTTTTGTTGGTTCAATTTAGAGTCTTGTACATACAGTTCTTTGGTGTTTTCTTGTTCAAGTTTGTAAATAACCAGTTTTGGTTTGTAAATAGCAGTTTCCTTGTAAATATGGTTGCCCCATGAGTTCCACACATGTTGCCATCACGGCTAGTTGGGACATGGTTGGAAACCTCCTCTAAATTGTACATATGTAGTTTGAAGTGCTGGAGAAGAGTTGAAGTATGACTGTCACCTTATTCTAGGTGAGTTCAAGAGCAATCCGACTAGAGAAACTAAGGTGAAAACGTGGTGTAAAGTGCAGGGGTGAGTAGCAAATCACCATTTCAAAGTTTGGAGGGGTCCATGTGGTTAGGGAAGACTTTTCTATGTAGGTATAATCTTTGATAATTCCATTTGATACCAAAACCCCAACTTGTTCATTCACTGTCGATTAAAGGCCTAATAAACCCTTCAAACCCTCATTTTGGGGTTCATACATTGTACGGTCAAACCAGAGGATAAAACCACAAAAATCCTTTAGTTTTAGGTGCATCTTTGAGTAAAATCCAAACTTAACTGGGGTCCTTTGAATCATTTTCCATCAAGCCCTAGAAAACCGGATTTGGAGGCCTAATTGGGGCCCATTCCTTATAGCCCTTTTCTAGGCAAGATTTTGAAATTAGTAGAAAACCTAAAGGTTGCAAACCATTTATGGACTCCAAATTCACTCAAAACATGTTACAAGAAACCTCCACACCCCTGCATCATCTCACAACAACAAGAGGTCATTTTGATAAGTTGAGGCCAAGAGGCCAGAATTAAGCACCTGAGAAGCACAATGAATTGATAGGGTTCCTAACCAAAACACTTGAAGAAAATACCTTAAAAAGGTAAGGAATCAAGCCCTAGAAGAGATTGAGAAGGACTTGGAGGTCTAGAGTGCAACTAGGCCTGGTGAGTTGGTGTAATTGAGCAACACCAGCTAGGTGGAGTGTTGAGCGAGCTACGTATACCCCATCATTAGGGCATACTAATAAGCCTCTTCAACACTCTATAACTTGATCAAACTAAGTTAATCTTGTATAGACATCTATAATCCGTTCAAATATCTTGTAACTTGTTCAACTTCATCATTAACATGTCTGGATCTGATATTCAACTTGTAGAATGCTTCAATGTACTCCTTTACACTAGATTCCTTCTGCTTCAAATTTTGCAACTTCTGGAATAGACTTACTTGATAATCAACTGGCATAAACTTTTATTTTAACTTAGCAACCATCTGGTCTCATGTCTTGATCTTCTCTTTACCTCTCATTTGTCTATCAACCTACAAATGTTCCCACCAAAGAGATGGATGACCTTTCAACCGGGTATAGGTATATTTCACCTTCCTTTCCTCTGTAGTGTTTTCAAAATCAAAATATTTCTCCTTCTCCAATATCTAATCCATCAATTCATTTGAATCCAACTTTCCATCATATTTCGATGGGGTAAAATGTGGTTTAGTATTCGCCCTACTCAAAACCCTCAAGAACCTTTCTTAATTCGGATCAATCCCCGGTGGATTTCTTGTTCTATCAGGGTTTCTTCTGCTTCATCTTCACTTACATCCTCAATATGTCGGCCTCTTCTCTAGGATGTTTCAACGACTTCCAACCGAGATGTAATTCCTCTCAAAATTTTCATCACTATCGGGTCAACATTCCCACGCGCTCCACCATTCCTATTTCCTCTTTGTGTCATCTTCACACCAGTCCTCTGCATTTGTAGGTTGGATCCAAAAACCACCACCCCACAACAAAATTCACATGACAATGCAATTTCTAGAACGAAGTCTCATACCACTTGGTGCAGTTGTCGATTAGGAGGGACCTCAAAAAGATCAATCTGGACTGGTGAGCAAGAATAAACACAAGGATATGATGGAGGCAATGCAAAATAGAATGAATTATATCATGAAAACTGGTTACAATCAACCGATAACATCCGGGTTACAAAAACTGGCTCACAGACCTGCTAAAATATGCTCAATTACAGAACAGGTCACAATCGGGACCTCAAAACTAAAGATCTATCTTCTATGTTATGTCTAATACCCTTTGGTACATTCTAATGCTCCATTACACTGATTTATATGATCCAAGGGGATCCAGTCAGTCCAAAAAGGGATCAAATACCAAAGAACAAGACCTAATATGTAAAACCAACAAGGTTGGCCTCTACCAAAGAGATTCCTCTGGAAAATCAAAAGGATGAAGTGTGGATCAAAAGAAAGGTCGGCCACACACCAAGGAACACCGGAATCAATGATTAGGGCTTTGCAAGCTATGGAAGGGATCTGGTAGATCACTAATGCAAATAGGTCCAACCGATGTTGGTGCTAGAGATCTGCCTTGGAAACCAGAATCGATAACTTGTCGGAAAATGATTCAAATGTTTTGCGGTTTGGGAATAAGGTAGATGATCAAGTCCTTGAGCAAAATCCAACTCCACATGGTCCGGTGAGCCATTGCAAGAAAATGAAGAATAAAATGCTAAAACTGCAAAACAAAAGGCAAAACAGAAAAGAAATATTTTTAGTTGATGCAAGATTGCCAAGAACCAGGGATGCTCCTGCATCAAAATATTACAATTTCTAGACTCATTAAGGGAATAGCAGTAAATGTTTAAGAGTGGTTAATTTATATTTTTGTAATTAGCATTATATAAATATAAAAAATTTGAGTAATGCCTCCACACATGTATGTTATCTTGATTCTTATGAGTGCGAAAATTGACTCTTGTGAATGATTACTTTAGTGAAAATTTATATAAATTTGATCTCAAATGATTTTAGATCGCATTTTTATTAGACCTAAACTAGTTTGGAAAATGAAAAGAAAAGAAAGAAATATATTCAATATGAACATAAAATATTTGCTAGGTTCTTTGGTGCCCTATTAACATTATCATATTTGTTCCATACTTACATGAAACAAGCTTGGGCATACAATCACATAGTGTAAAGCGATAGGGACTTCATTACTGGAACTAAAACTATAATGTATTTGTATTTTAACATTGTTATAAGATGACTTTTGGGTAATCCGTTTTTGGCTTGGGACTATAGTCTTTATATAGCTACATGAGGACTATAGGCTTCATAAATATAAAAATCCTAAAATTTAAGCTAACATGTGAACTAAGGGAAGGTACCACATTTGTATCAATATTGTGTGATTATATAAATAGGAAGTTATCGTTAATTTCATTGAGATGGGGTTAGGAACCATCGGTAATCATGTTGTATGACATACCCCAATATCTTATTATTAACCATTAAGATTGTAAGTAGTTATAATTGGTGATTGTGAATATTATATGGTCAAGGAACTATATTAACACAAGAATATGAAGTTGTGCCATAGGATAAATGAAATAGAAGGTTTAAGATATTATTACTATCATTGGGTGTGATATGTATATGAAGATGATTTGAAAAATACTATATTGTTATTATCATCAAGATGTCTTAGGTAGCAATCATGTTTAAGCAAGTTCATAACTAAGTCATTAAGAATATCATTACCCCTAATATTATAAAGTGCATCACTTTACATGAAGATATGGTGAGTCCATAATATTTCCATTGTCTTGAGATTGTAAGATTTAAATATTGATCGTGCTTAATGCACGTTGTAAGCATTGATAGATGTCTTTCAAGATTCAAAAGGATTTTATGCTATTTTGTTAGGATGATGCTGTATATTATTGTGAATATAGTATTATTGAACCATACTAAAGTGGGATCCAACTAGGTGCCTTATTGAGACCCTTGCATTATCGTTGCATCATTTGATATTAAGATCACATGAGCTTATTGACCTCTTGAGTAATGCAATTGTGATAAGACAAATACCATGAGAACTAAGGAAGGGTACCATGGTTGTGATGGATGACGTTATGGTTGTGTAGGAATCATGGCTAAGGCGAGGATAAACCTATGTTGTATGACCTATGAGATCTTAGATATTTGTGATATGGGAAATATTAGATGTAGTGGTATGTGGAGAAGAGATGAAAATGCCTATAATTATACATCATTTGAGTAATTCTATTGCAATGAAAATAATGAATTAAGTTCCTTAATATCATTTCATACTCCTTGCTATGTGAAATAATAAGATATGCTATATAAATTTTGGAATGGTATTTAGGTGTTGGGGTAAAGACTTTTATTGACTTCTTGGGTATGAGAACCTTAGTATATAACATATTATATCCATTTCAAGTGGAGTTGCTTTCCTATGAATTTTGTCTAGTCCAAGGTAATTTATGTTACATAGTAAACCTAGCCCTAAAATCAATACGATGAAACCTTGGGAAATGTGTGTCGATGTTCTTTGAGAGACCTTGCAAGGAGAACTATGTATGAGTTTGACCCATTTGAGTTTGACCCATTTGGAAGCAGGAATGTAGGCGGTCCTTGGGTGAAGGATGCCCCTGTGACCTCAAGTTCGCAAGGCTAGGGTCTAGGGGGGGATAACTCCAAGGTTCGGGGTTGTTCCTAACCTGTCAACCTTTTCTCTTTAGTAGGCTTTAAATGAGGCTGAATAGGCATTAGAAGATTATGAAAGAGTTAATAAAACATCATAACTCATATTTAATATATATCATGTTTTGAATTAGTTGATAAAGTGAAAGAGTAGAGAACCTTACGGTCAGTTTACTTATCTATTGAGTAGAGGCAATCTTATGTTGGATCGAAGTGATCTTATGTAGTTGTATGATTTAATCCTAGACCTATAAGACTTGTGCATACTCCTAGATTAGTCAATTATGATCTATTTGTTCTAAAATAGGAACCTCTCTTCTATTTATAGTGTCAAGCCATGTACAAATTTTGACTTTATGGCTATTGATGGAGTAAGCACCCTATGAGGGCATAGGTAGAGGTTGTATACCTCAATGGATAGGCTACCCTTCTCCATCTAAGATGATCACCGATGGAAATCCTATGACCCACTTGGGATAAGCTTATCCACTCGAGATTGACAGTAGTCAAGGAGTGTATTATGTCGGTAGACTGTCAGCCATACCTTTTAGTTAGCGGATGGTTACCTCCAGTTGCATGCAGGCAAGAGATACCCCACATTTATCTAGGGTATTGGACAAATTTCGCTAGGAGCATGTAGGCTTGAGGGCCAGTTACATATCGGTGATGGATATCCTTGTTGCTTAGTTGTCTGATGGATTGTAGGGAAGAGAATTTCTAATGAAAAATAGGTAGGTACTAATTGGACCAAACCTTATATAATTTGGGCATATATTTATGTGGAAGTGGCATACTTGGTTTTTTTAGGATAAGGATAGGCACCCAGTGTAGTACGGGATACATCGAACCTTTTTCCCACTTGCTTGTTGGTGCAAAAGACTAGACAAAAGAATGTCTCCCACGGTGTAGTGCGTAGTGCACCAACATTTCTTTTATCTGGGATGTACTATGGGTAAGTGGTAGTTAGTTGTTAAAGATATGTCGATTCCTCTCTATGTAAATCCTATTCACTAGGTATGGGATGCCTACTAAAGTTGGTCACTATCTACAAGAGATGTATATTGAAGCTAGCCAAAGCTAGTAATCATATCTGTGATGTACGAGCTAGTCACCATGTGTTAATGGGAAGTGTGTTCAAATCACTCTTTATGGAATTGGATATTGTGAAAGGATATGACCCTTAAGTAATTGTGTATCATTATATGTTACTTGATGGCAATTGGTTATTGCTATATTATGATTGGACTAATTTGATAAATAGTCCATCCTAGTTTTAAGAGAGATCAAATATCTTATACAAGAAGAGAGAATGAACTCCCTCTAACACTTTGGATGAACTAGGAAGCCTCTGACTTCCCTCGAAGAGCTACGTAGGTAGGGTCATTTGGAATGAACCTGTGAGGCTTAAGTCTAGGTCTAATAAGGATCCTAACCTCAAGAGCTTACCACCTTTGAGTGCAAGTATAGGTGGTGGTGTAGAACTTTCACCACTAAAGCAATTGAAGGATTTACGAAGTTGACATTTCTAAGTTAGATTGAGAAGTTTGTTTAATTAAGGTCGTACTTGTAAATGTTAAAAAATTTAAAAAAAATTGTAATGTCCAAGGGGTGGATATTACATAGTGCTACAAGGAAAATTGAAAGCAAAAAATTATAAGTATCTCTAGCTTCCAGGAATTCATCATGTGACTTTGCTCTACCCATTTTTCTAATGTGTCTACCAAAATAATCCCTCAAAGAAGTGTAGACTCGTGGAATGCCACAATTGTAGGATATGCACAAAATGGATTTTTTAAATAGGCTTTACTAAATTTAAAGCAAATGCAATTAGCAAGTATAAAGCCACATTCCACAACTTTTGTTAGCATCCTCCTTGTCTATGCCAAAATGGTAACTTTGGAATAGGGTATGTACATCCATCAAATTGTAAAGCAAAGGGAGGGTTTGTTTGATGTTATATTTGTAACTACTCTAATAGACCTATACACAAAATTTGGAAGCATATAAGGCACATGAATTTAAGAAAATGCCTCAAAGAGATATGTTTTCATGCACTCCAACAAATGCAAGATATGCATCGAATGGACTTGTAAAAAGGCTTTACAAACTTTCAAGGGAATCAACTAAGAGGTGTTAAGAAAAATTTCACAAAGTTTGTCACCATCTTTCATGCATGTGTAAAATGGTAGGTTTGGGGCATAAAAGATAGAGAAATTTTATTAAATGTCATACTTACAAGCACCTTGGTTGAAGCATATGCAAAACATAGAAGCATAAATAAGGCATGTCAATTGTTTGATAAAATACCTCAAAAGAGATGTGACCTCATGGACTATGACGATTGCAAGATATACATAAAATAGACTTGGTCTTTTGAAACTTTCAAGCAAATGCAACTGTTGGTTGTAAAGCCAAACTCATGGAAGAGATCTTATATCATTGAATATAATGATTGCAAGATATGCGTAAAATGAATTTGTTGATAAATTGATAAGGCTTTTGAAAGTTTCAAGCAATTGTATTACTAGGTGTAAATCCAAAAATAATAACCTTTTGCGGCATCCTCCATGTTGTGGTAAATGGGTGCTTTAGAAGAGGGTATGTACATCCACCAAGGCATAGTACTAGAAGGGAGATTTTTGTCAGATATTATAGTAGGACATACTCTGGCAAACATGTATACAAAATGTTGAAGCATACACAAGGCACATGAACCATTTGACAAGATGCCTCAAAGAAATGTGGTCTCATGGAATGCCATGATTGTAGGATATGCACAAAATATCTTTTTTATAAGGATTTACAAACTTTGAAGAAACTATAATTAGCAATTGTAAAGCCAAATTCCACAAATTTTGCCATCATCCAATCAACTTGTGCCAAAACAGGAGCTGTAGGACAATATGGACATCCATCAAAGCATAGAGGAAGGAGAATTTATGTCAAATGTTGTAGCCGCAACTACCCTAGTAGGTAAAATGTAAAATCTTCTATCGGTGTTACATTATTTTTTATTCTCCTTCCTGTTTTGACTCCCTTGCAAGAGTTATTTGAGATTTTATGCAATTTTGAACAAACAATAAAATCAATCATTTCTAATGTCCAATTATCACAAATCCATCTAAGGAAACAATGTAATTATTTCTTGATCAACTACATCTATAAACAAATAACACATTGCAACGAGGAGAAACAAAAAATTAGTCAGCATTTAAAAAAAAGTTAGGAAACTAAATTTCAATGGGCATAGCTCACCATATATAGTCTATCGACTAAATATGTTAATAAAAACAATGCATCCACATCTTGTATTTTTTGATGTAAATTACTTTAAAAATATATCAAATCACTCATTATAAGCTAACGAGCTTGCTTATTACTTATCTCATGATACCCTCAATTATTAAAATAAACAATATCCTTCTAAGTTTTCTTGTTCTTATGTCATTCATTTTCCCAAAAATATATATATTCATCTTCTATCTAATATTATTTTATTTTTGATTGAATGGATTTATGCATTTTGGAGGACAACTTTTGTATTATATGTTAGTTACAATCATTATCTAAAAACCTCTAATTTCAAAAAAAGAAGAATTGAGCTATTGTGTTTCTTTTGTGATTATGTATTTTGTTATTTATATCAAATTCTTTAAGTCTATACTCTTACATATATTTAAGTAACAACAATAAAAATAAATTTGATCGAAATGTTATTTTTCCCATCATTTTTGCTATTGTATCTTCACCTCTTCTTAAAAGTAGATGTTTTTCATTGTTCTTTAAATCATTAGCTTCTACTTTAAATGAAATAACTTATTAACTAATTTTTCAATAGTAACCACAATAGAAACAAATATTAAAGTCAAATTCCACAACATTTCTAGACACACATTTCATCTAACATGTGTTCACCATTAAACCTTACTAAATTAATAATTCTTGTTTATTAATCATCTATTTAAAGATTAAAATTTTTCACTATTTTTTAATAATTTTACCTTTTCTAATTCTTTATTATACATTTTGTACGAAATCATATACTTGCATTAATATGATTTATATTCTTATTTTATTTTAGCATACATATTCTACTATACACTTCAACATATAATTCAAATTTTTTATTTATGTTTTTCTTGTTTTCTTTTAACAAACATTTTCTATTATACATGGCCACATTCTATAACCATACAAACTAACTAAAATACATCTCAATCCATTAAATCTTGTTCGTCATTCAATAAATTAATACATAAATTATTGAAAGTATTAAGTTATTTTAAGATATACAAATTGCTTTATTGTCATTGTATTAGATAATAGTATTCTACAACCTTATCCGTACGATGTCAACTTTATATTTTTTATCAATTTATTTTTACATTTTTATAGTACTATTGAAATAATATTCATATTTGAGCAATAGTATTACTATCATGAAATAGTGCTTGAATAATGAATTTGTTACTTTATTAGATTCTTTTCTTTTTTACTTTGACTATATACTAGTGATAGATAGATCCTTATGTAACACATAAAAAAATAAAAAAAGAAGAAGAAGAAGAAGAAAACCTTTCAATTGCATATATAGAATGCAAATAAATAAATATTAAAATTGTAAAATGTAAGCTTATGAAATTTTTTCTAACATTTTCATAAAATAGTATTTTACAATTATTCCATAATGGTAACTAGTTTTGTCCTATTTATTTTACAAAATAAATAAAAATATTATTTAGCTTAATTATTATAAATTTAATTATACATAATACTAGTCATCATAATTAATTAACAAGGCAACCAATACTAATATGCCAATTAATTCATGTGATTCATTTCATAAAATCTTACAGTTATCTCTAATAAACAAGAGACGCAATGCATCAAGTTCATGTTGGGATGTGTGTAGTGTTGTAGAGATGTAGTGGTAGAAACAAATGGTTTAAGATTTTGTAGAAGAGTGTTGTTTATCAGACAAAGTACAAGGACAAAATAAACTATTTTCAATTTCTAAGTGAGCCTACTGGTGCTTATTGAAAGCTAATTGACTGTTAGAAAACTAAATTTGTCACAGATGCTAACATACTAAGGATTAGAAATTCATTTTGGCACTTAACAGACCAATCATAACTTTCTTGACACTTATAAATAACATGTTCTAATCTCTCTAAAATGTAAACAAATATACAAGTGCTTATATTACTCATTATTTTACATGTACACTAACTTTGGATACATATCCCTCTATTTGTTTAGGGTGATTTTGTTCTTCATTAATGCAAGCAATTTGCAGATTTTGGAGCAACGAGCATATTTGCAAGGTCCTTCAAACCCTTTAAAATAATTTTCCATGAAAAAAGGAACAAATTATCTTAGAAGAAGACTATTAATAAAATAGGAGAAGGCCAAAGTATTTATGCTTGGGGTGTAGCCTTTTACCATCCCCTCAACCCCATCCTTTTGTCCGAGTAGTTTAAAGAAATATTGTTAATGGCGTGCCTGTGAAGTGTGATACCTGCAACTGCAACACAAACACTCAATACATCATTACAAGCATGGTTAACAAATTTAAAACAAAGAAAGATAAAACCATGGCAAAGCGATCTATCGCCTCCTAAGAGATGCGAGTATGGATTTGCTCTCAGATCTGGATAAGCAATCCCAGTGACTTGACTACACCTAGATGGAGGATTTGAAATGATAATGATGCAATTAAGCTAGAAAAGAGAATGATTAAGCTACATGATTCAACAATTATGCTAGAAAAGAGAATGATTAAGCTAGATCTAAGATGCAATTGCCTATAATAACAATGCTCAAATGATATACTAAGAGATACTATGCCTATAGTGACAATGCCTTAAATGCAAATGAGACGGGATCCTTATTGCTCCAAGATGAGGGATATTTATAGGATTTCCAAGGCTAGGGGTGAGGTGGCAAGAATCAATAGTCAAGATTGAGTCTGAAGATATCAATGGTGAAATTGGAGGAGGTTGGAGAAGAGGTTGGTGGAAAGGGAACATTTGCCATCTCTATGGTGACAAGTGTCAAGAAGCTTTGCTCATGAGAGGGCAAGTGTCTAAGAAAAGGGGACATGTGGCCCAAGAATGCCATGTGTCTCAAGGGAAGAGTATCCACACCATAGGAGGTTAGGATAAGGAGGTTAAGATGTGCAAGCTAAGATAGGTTTAATTAAACCCAAGGTTAGATGAAAGGGGTTAGGTTTAGAAGTGGTTAGGTTAGGTTGTTAGAAGTTAGGAGGCATGTGAGTAATTTGAATTTAAAAATTCAAATAATAGGAAAAGACTAATTAACTTTCAACAACTCATAAATTGATTTTTTTTAATTAATTAGGGGATTAGTAGAATTAATTGAAGTGGGGGGGATTAATCAATTTGAATTAATTAATCAAAAGGGACTATGAAAATGAACCTATTAAATAAATCCTTAGATTTATTAATAAGTAGATGAGTGGAAGAATTTAATCAAATTGCTAATGAATTCAATTAAATTGGGAAGGGGGATTAATTAAATAATTGCTTATTCAATTAATTATCTTCAGACAATTTTTAGGTGTATACAGTTAACATCTAAAATCACAACACAATGAAGAGGATTTCAATAGCAGTGAAGCGTTGAACAAAAAAACACAACATTTTAAATTGGAACATATGAGAACATTAGACACATTATTCATATGCAAAAATAGAGAAGATAAGCAAGAACATAGTGCCAAAGTATTCAGTCGACAAGCACCATAATGGTTACACTCTTCATAATAATTAACAAAAATAATTGTAACTAAGCTTTGATAGAATAGATGGAGCTTCTTTAATTATTTAAATAATTAAATAATTAAAGACCTTCAAGTGCTGTATGAAATTTAGGACTTTCAAGTCATCTATGAAATTCAATGAGAAGAGTATCAAAGTGAAATATTCTATGGACCACAAACTAGTACTAGTGTTGCTTTGCTTCAAGACACAAATCAAGAATATAAACTCCCAACTTCAAACTAACCATGACATAACCGGAAGTTGCATACACCACATGGTCAATTAATTAATCTGCTATTCTTCAATTTATATATCAGTCTATAGGGCCACCACTATCCACATATGAATTAGTGATAATAAAACTAATGTGCAATATTAATTGGAGATGAATTAATATAGATTTAAAGCAAATTAAAAATGATGGGTGAGTAAAATAGTGCACAAAAAGAGTAGTATAAATATTGGCAAATCTCAAAGAGAGGTGAGAACAAAAATCTACCTAGCATCTCTCCTAGAATGCAAGGCCAAGAGAACTTGTAACACATGTCAAATTTGTACTAAATGTTGAGCTTATATAGTGCAACAATCAATGGAACAAGAACATTGGGTAAAATGAAATCATGGGATTAATTAGACCGGTAGGTAGAATCACACCCTTATTTATTTTGCACTGTAATTTATTCAGTCAAATCTATTCAATATTATTACAGCCTTTGTTATATTTTTCATTCTTTGCATTCCGTGTGGTCTCAAATTTAATGCCAGTAGGGGTAAAAAAGTAAATTTTATTCTAGAAACTGTTATCTATGAAGAGATCATATGTTTGGATTTGTGAAAGGCTTCCCTCGTGTAAGAGTTGAATTATAAACTCAGTTTCTTATAGAGAAGCATTGTGCCGATAATTTAAATAAAGTTAAGAGAATCAAATGCAAATGCAAAAGAATCACATAATAGAGCAAGGAAATAGTGTTGTTGAAAATTTTGCACCATACCAACCATGAACTATTTGCACTGCAATGAAATTGTAATAGAACACAAGACTTGTGCATAAAATTTGAATGCAGATAATCAAGAGTTATAAGCCTCTAGAAATTTGATGTCAACTTAAGTGAAACATCGATGCAAAAGAGCTATAGATATACTGTGGAGCCTCGAAAATCGGCTGCAACCTCTCCCTCAACTCGAATATCATTAAGTGATAAAAAATAATTACTAATTTGCTGGGTAGATAATGCGCCCCAAGAACATGAGAAGGGGAAGAAGAAATACGAACTAAATCAACGATTTTCGTAATGGACAACAGTTAAGCCTCCATGAAACTTAAAAGAAGATTAAGTTAGCACCAGTAGATATAAATCTCTCATAAATATCAGAGCAACTACAAAATGCCCTCTTTACTAATTGATCACAACCAGGTACTTGAAAATAAGCCATAACTTATCAGTATTTATTTTGAGAGTTTTTTGGGCCAAAAAATACCATGTTTGATAGTATTGTTGTTCATAAAATACCCCTTCTAAAAAGCATTAGCATTTTCCCCGCTAGTGGCAAGATGGATTTTATAAAATTTTAAAATTATTTAAGTGCTTGTGCTGATGAGTCCACAAATAAATTGGAGCTTATATAAATATTTTAGATTACACTCTGCTACATTTGATCTGCATTTATTTAACCTAAGAATGTACATTATCAAGATTTTTAAGTCAGCAGATTTAATTCCAGTAGCATTATAAGAGGAAGCAATGCCCAGGGCAATTGACAATTTTCAAGGTAGGTTGCAGGTCTAAGAATCTGCCTATGAAAACTATGAAAAATACAGTTGTATCCCTGCAGGTTGAAGAATTTGTGTATGTGACACAATTATATCCCTGAAATCAGCGAGAATGTGGACAAAAATGTCGAGAATCAGGCAATGAATAAGCACACCCCTGAAATCAACAATGAATAAGAAAGCACACCTAAAACCTACAAGAATGCAGAGAAGAACACAATCAAACTAATTAACTAGAAATAGCATCCTTGTTGCCTAAACAATCTTCTAAAATCATTGAATCACAAAAACTGCTTCTGAAATGGCCGAGAACGCTTCGATAGTGAATCAATTAAAATGAACAAGCACAACAATATCTATAAATTGTGCATTCAATATCTATCAAACATGAATTAAATGGCAATTAAAATTTCATAGCTGGATTAATCTTTCACACTTACTGTCCGTAGCACTTTACATTTAATACGCACTTACGAAAAGATTTACTCAGATATCATTTGAGACGACTAAAAATAATTGTCTTTAAAAAAATAACAAAATTAAATTATACCATGATTGTTTGCCCACTAAGCCAATAGAAAGGCGGCTAAATAATAATATTTAAATTATTAAAAAATATTTAAATGTTCTAACTATAGTAAAAGAAAGAATATATTTAAATTTTGAAACACGATTGGTCAACCAGTAAAACAAATTGCATCAGATGAATGCATTAGTAATCTGCCACCAGCGAGAACTAATACACTCACTACATACATGTAACACGAAAGAAAATCACAACATAACCTTACACTATAAGAATCTAATCATGTCAATTTTCATATATTGTATTACTAGTCAACATCTTATCATTAAAAAATATAACAAAAAACTCTCAAACTATTTACTTAAAGATGTCAAAATAATGTTATTACTAGAATTTACAAAATTTCCAATTTTAATAAAAAACATTGTGACATCTCTTGTTTGTTTTGGAATAGAGTGATAACCAAACTTTTAGAATACAATTATTTTTATAAAGTTCTCAATGTATAAACTAATAAATAATCTACCATCTCATCACAAATCCATAGGCGACAAATACAAATAGTAGAATAAGTCCACCGAAAGCAAATTGAAATAGTAGACAGAGAAACCATAACATCCAATTGTTGAATGGGCTGCTACAATGTTCTCTTACCTGTCTCTCCAAATTATCAAATGGGCCACAGCCACATATTCTTTTGGTGAGCCCACTGAACATTGCATGCAACTCTTCTTCACTCTTTTTGCTAATAATAATTTGCTTTTTCTTAAGCAGAGCAATAGTTTTATTGTTTAAACTCATTATGCAATTCATAAAAAATATAAAATGAGCAATTATGTTGTTCTCTGACTTAATTGCAAAAGCCATCAAGTTCCATAAAAGTGGTTCTGTTTCTTCGGAAATATAGATTTGAGGAAGATAAAGTGTACTTGATCCAAACCATCCCTTTTTAAATCGTACTTGTCCATCTCTGCTAGGTTTGAATCTGATTGGAAATTTTTGTTCAATGTCCACAACTGCAAATATATAATCCCTCCAGTCACTTATAGGAACATTTGAGGGCCGTAAGAAAGCCTCTATGCTTTTGCTTAACAAGTGCAACAAATGGCTTGGGTCTTCTTGCTTGGGTCTTCTTTCATATTTTCTTCAACTTCTGTTAGAAGAATTTCCATTGAAAAAGGAAGAATTGCAAGAGATTGTTTTTTCAGGCGTTTGAAACTCCAGTTCAAGTATTTTTTTCAAAACAAATAAAGGGATCTGATTTTCCAACATGAGAATATCAGTCATTATCTCCCTCTCAACAATGGGATCTTCAATCCTGTATAACGATCTGAAAAATTCCAATATAAAACAACCATCCATAGCGAAATTCCATGCCAATATTTCCTCAGGTAAACTATCCCTGCTGTGGTCATACCATTTCCTAATTTCCAGGTCAAATCCCTGAATCTCTGCCACCAAACTTTCGACAGTCGCATCTTTTAGCCTTTTGATCGTGGTGCATAATGCCTTCACCTTTTCTTCACCCATATTCACCTTTTCTTTACCCATATTCACCTTTTCCTTATCCATTTCAGACAAGTACGGACTCACTGCATGATTACAAATTCCTAATGCCACTCTCTTAGGATTGTATTTTTCTGGTTGGATAGCCCTCAAGTCTTGACGAACTCTACAAATGGTTGAGGCTGCTGGAGATGGTTGTGGCGCAATTCCTGACTCCCTTTGATCCTGTCGAAATGTGGAAGTGGATGAATCTCCTAGCTTCACTTTACGCCGCATTTCTGTGAAGTGCAAGAATTTCCCATTGAATTAGAGAAAGAATTAAAAAATATCAGACAATTTCACAAGGACTTACAGTTGCGAATGAAAAGAGAGATGTCAATCGCTGAATTGAGAGAAACAAGTTGAGTAGGCAGCCGAAAGGAATAAATATCTAATGAAAAGGCCAATATTGAAGATTCTAAAACCCACTGCTCAGCTAAACTAGAACTTTTAAACAAATAAAATCTTCACTAAATAATTACATACAACATATACCATTGAATTGAACAAAGAATTTACAACTATAATTCTTGAATTGAACGGGCAGCCAAAAGGAATAAATATAACTACAGCACTGCTCATAATTGAATGATCAAATGACTTTTCCTTTCTTCTCATTACAGACTGTTTTCTAAACAGCAAGGAGGAACATTATTTAAACAGTTACTATAATACAAAGCTTTAGAGGAAGCACAGAAAAACTATCAAAGAATTTCATAATATCCAACTATACATGCATTTCATGTACGGATTTAAATCTGGTTAAAAAACACCGAAACTACTATTTCAACAATAGCTTTCCAAATACTAAAAATTAATTTTGAACTCTACTTGAAAACATCCAACTACTATACATGTTATAATAGTAGCACCATCACAATGACTACGAACCCTATGTTTCATGTTAGATTTAAAACACAGATATCTAACATTATTTTAATCAACATTCTCTCAGATATTGGCAAGTGTAACTATAATTTTTACTACATCTAAGCAAATAGCTGTTATCTTCACCAAAGATCTTCCCAAAGATAATTGTGTAGCTTTGAGGCACAAATTAGGAAGATAGTTTTGTAGCTTTGAGACACAAATTAGGACTCTCCACCATTCATCTCAAGATGGATATTAGAGGTGTGAATGATCATCTCAAGATGGATATTAGAAATGTGAATGATCAATTGTACATGATTGACTCAATTGTTTCCCATACAATTGCAAACTTTGCTTCTACTTTTATACCAGTTTTTCATAGTTGATGTTTATTCAGCTATTCATCTAACTACCCAAATATAATACACAAAATTTGCATGGTAAATGCATGTAAACATTTTTCTACTATTTTCTAATCCTCGTAGTTAATTTTGTAAATTCTTAATAAATTAGAGAATAATTGATGCAACATATATTTTGTATTGAAAATAATCATTTTGACATGAATAACATAAAACTGAAAATTACAAAATGATTTTTTATGAATTCTCCTTTAAAAAAAATTTTGTTTTACCAATAGTGTAAGATTTACTATCATTTTTTTTACCACTACATTGATTTTTTATTTATTTACAGGCAATTCAAATGACTTATTCAATTTTCTGTTCAAAGATGTGAAATGTTGCAATATGTAAATATATTTCTTAACCAAAGAGTAGAAACTACCTGGTGATGTTTTACTTGAATCTTGGTTGAACGCCGAAACAGGTCCAGGTCCAACTATATACAAGCTTGTCAAAGCAAAGGCCTCCACATGAAGTGTATTCACATGTCATCTTTATTTTTAGTAAGTTGTTGAAGCTCCTGTCTATCCATGAAATCTTTGTCCCCTCTGTACATGAAACAATCAAACGGAAAAAAAATTACAATTGAGTGAACAAAAGACAAATATAATTCTTTTTTCTAGATTATCCAACACTAAACTAGTTGTTACGTTTAAGAGTTAATCTTCATTTTACAGAACCAAGAACCCAAAAGACCATTATAGATACTTACTAAAAATTAAAAAGTAACTGTTGAAAGTTAAGATCATTATGTACCTCATATATCCTTTACTTTCCTGAGAGCAAGAAAGGATGGCTCCTTTCACAATTAATTGTACAGACTCATTCAATTCAGCATGCAAGTCCATCTTTCCAATAGGAGTATTTTGAAATTGGAGTATCACTTTTGACAAATTATTCATAGACTCAAGAAGTATGAAACACTCCTTGTTATTGTTAATGGTGCTTATAACTTTTAAAGCTGCCCCCACCACTAAGAAAGGCACTGCAATCCAATGAACACTTTGAGAAGCATTCAACACTCTTATGATCGTTTGATTTTTGTTTCCAGAATGTTCTTTTTATCTGCAAAATCAATACATACAAATAATTACAAACAAACAGAATAAACATTTCCCTTTTGATTTCCATTTAAATTTCCATACCTAATAATCAACATAGCAATTTCTATTAAAAATAAATTAAATTCATATATTAAACAAAAACAGTTTACAAATTATTCATCAACATTAAAGTTGAAATTTAAATTTTTATCGATATTTATAGATATCTACAAAACTAATGAAATCGAAGATAAAGTCTAATCTAATAAATGGAGAGACTAACTAAAGCACCTGAGTTTAAAAAAAAGGCTAAACAGCTAAAACTAACATTCAAATATAAAATCATGTTATTTATATATAATTTGTAATATGAATACTTCTAGAAAACAAATATATTTTCCTTTACAACTAGTTTCAATACCTAATGCTTCTTATTCTCATTATCTCGTAGCCTTCTTTTTTATTAGATATGTTATGTAAAGAACCATTAATTCATGTTTTCTAAAATAAATATATTATTAGATATATTATGTAAAGGGTGCAAATCAACCTCCACAAACATGGAAAGTGGAGAAAATTAACCCTGTGATGTCCACATCCCAATGCTAAATCTCTAGAACCAAACAACTAAAAGAAAGCTCCTTGTATTATCTTTATAGATGATAGAAGACACAAATAAACCATTACAAAGACAAACAAAGAACAGGAATTCATTCTGAATAATGAGCACCAATTTTATTAAGAAGACTCGTATAAAAGAGAGCAGCAAGTTTATTAAGAGGACTCGTATAAAAGAGAGCACGCAATCAAGAATATCTAATTAAAGGAAGCGATATGTTTAGCCATCATAAGCAACGGCATTGATTCCACTATGAAAGTCAACACCTAAAAGAAATCTGGTCGATTCATCACAAAGACTGTGACTCTCGTACAAACGCACAACTACTACTATGGCAATGATGAATAAAAGATTAATGTCACCTGGTTCAAAGAAATGGGCGCATTAGACAGCATGCTAAAAAGAATGATCAGTTTGACAATAAAAAAGACATACAACGACTATACTAAGGTTCAGAACGATGGCTTTGTAATAATAGTAAACAACTATTAAGAAGGAAGCATCCAAAGAAGTGAAGGTTGTAATGTCCCCTCCTTAGCCAATTCTGCTTACAAGGTTAGTCTATTAATGGTCCTCGTAGACTAACAGGTTGGATGGAGGACCCAAGCTGGTTGGTCTCCATAAAATATGTCAACAGGTTCCTTTTTTTGTTTTGCCAAAACATTATAATAGTCACTCCATTTAAAGGGTAAATCAGTACTTTAACTTTTAAGCAACTGAACATATGATAACCCAAGGAAGATATGATAGATGAACATGCAAGACAAGACCACAAAATATATGAAATCAGAAAAACAGCTATCACGTAGAAAACCTTTCGGATAAAAAACCACAGCTCCTCAACACTTTAATATTTCAAAACTGGGCACCTACCAATGGCTCCAACCAGGTTACAAAAGAGCACCAACTCTCATAACAGAGGCTCCTACCTCTGGAATTTCTATACACAGCAGCACCAACTTTTACATAATTAAGATCTATCAATGTGAGAAATAATACAGCTCATATTAGCTGTTGTTTTTCTTAGTTTAAGCTCCAAAGTAATTAACAAGAACAACGCAATACAAATGACTGATTTGAAGGAATTAGATGTCTGTAATACAGCTCACAACCCTGTCATTCTCAGTTTAAAAGAAAGATCGTCTATCTCTGATAATCCACTTTCATCACCAAAACCTTTAGACTCTTCTTTTCATATCACTTTCATTCACCCATCAAAAGAAAGAATAAGATTGATGAAGAGAAATTATTTTTCGACTGTACGTCCAGCTTTCAAGGTAAATAAAGAAAACTTGAATCATAATATATGAAAGCTGTTCCCCTTGTTTTACGTCCAACCTCACATAGTCGTCTTCCATTCTGTATTTAACATCTTCGACTACTCTTCATATTAGAAACTAGTCACATCAACCTGTATCTTCTTGCCACGACTCAACTGAACCTGTTTTGCCAACATGTACGACTGGTGTGAAAATGAAAAAAAAAAACTGTTCCTTTTACATGCCAGCACAAGTCAGAGAGATAATGAAAAGCACGTTCATCAAATAAATTCAACTTTAGACTGAAAATTGCAGCAGCAAACACGCCACCTACAGAGTGTTATCAGTTTTGAATCATCAACAAGACACAGTCCAAACATATTTCAGCTGAACCATTTTTCTAAAACCATCTGTGTCTAAAAACCAAGAGATTCAAAAGCAAATACGTCTTGTAGCAGTGCGCAGAATAGTTGGAAAGGTGAGTTGGAAGAAAGAATATACAGTTACAAACAAACCGCCTCTGCAGACATGACAGAAAAAGCGACTAAAATGAATACACAAGCACACAAGGTATGATAAAAAGCACATTTTCCGAGTCCTTAAAAAAACGCCAAGAGGAGTCCATACACCAAACATAGCAGAAAAATCAATAATTAACTGAAGCACTGAAATATACGGCAGAAAATTAAAAAAAATTCTTATGCCTGCCACTGCCACTACCAAAAAAAACTGGCACTCAGTCTGCCACAAGGAATGTAACTGAAGACAGAGAAGACAGACCTGCTCACCGTCAAACTCCTGTCTTGACTACCACTTAAAACACTGAGAAATCTGCAAGACCATAAAGGCGACAGAAGAACTACTTACAGTAGAACCAGCTAGAGTTGCCACTTGTCAGGAAATGAACTACATTCAACATAGATGATACTGAAACAAAATCCCATAAAACTGAAATAGAAACTCAGGAAATTGCAGAGATCACACTAAACACAGCTGGTTCATATTGACATCAATGACCAAATTCAACAAAATTTTCATAATGTCTCCTTGGGTCCCCTAAAATATATTTATAATATAAAGTTTAACCCTTTCTAAGTTCTTATTTCTAGAGAGAGTGAAAGGGGAAGTGAGAGATAAAACAATGACTTAGTGGAAAAAAGCACATATCATAAGGTGAGCGTTCATAAAGAGAAGAGTTGAAAAGTGAATATTATTAAATTCATAAAATCTGATTTAGGGTGACAAGGTTCCAACCCTAATTAGGGTGTAACTTGGAAAAGTATTAAAAGGCAAACATAGGGCAAAGAGGTTATGTTGTTGATATTTTCTCCTCCTTATCTCCTTTGAGGAGCTTATGGTTTGAGAGCCCTGTAGACGAAAACCTCCAGTGTTTCTGCACATCTACAGCTGTGAGAGACCAGCCAAGGGTGTGAAGAGGGGCTCCATTCATCAGAAGTTCCCAATGAGCTTAAAATGAATCAGTTTTGAAGTTCTGAAGCCTCCTCCTTGCTTGTGTGTAAAACCATATTTTCTCATTTGGAGGGCAAGGCAATATGGTTTTGAACATCTTTGCATCAGGATACATCAGCAGCAAATTAGAAGCATATGGTGTGAAGACTAGTGAAAAATGTCATACTCCTAAATTGCAACCCTTACAAAGAAGAAAGACAGGAAAAGAAAACAAACTAACTCCCTAAAACAGAAATGATAACAGAACCATAGGTTGTAACCCGTATTAATTTGTATTGCAAAGAGTCATGGGCAAAATATCCAATGAACAATGTTTTTCTGATTCACATAAATGCATGGCTTAAAACATAATATTCAGAATCATACAGATTTAGATCGTCTTGTCTATTGTGGCCTGAGCCCTCTCAAAGACAAAGGCTAAGGCAGAAAATAGCTCCCAGTGAAATCGTTTGCATCCTTAGGCTTTCAGTCTGCTTCCCGAGGTGTATGGGCCCTTATTATTCTGCATGATCCTTTTTTTATCCTTACTCCCGGCTAGAATACCAAAAACGGTTCGATTCTGCATCTTTCAATGTATCTTTGATTCAGCTACAACTGCGATTCTTGGGCAGTGATGCGACCCAACACTTTCAGCGCTCACTTGGGCTCTTCCACGGCTTATACACGATGGAACCTTACTACGAATCCTCTCTGCAAGCAATAGCGATCAAGTTACTAAATACTAACAGTATTGTATTCTAGCGCTTGGTAATAAGATTTGAAAGAGAAGGGTTTGCATCCCACCTTTGCTTGGGCTCTGAGATGATCGTCCCAGCTGCCACTTGTGCACACAGGCATTTCAATCCACTATCCAAGCATGCCCCAAAGTGTCGACCATCCTCCCTTAAATAAGCTGGCTGTTGGTTGTGCCGGTTTATTGAGAAGTTGACCATAGGTCGGTTTGGAAAAACACAAAAATAAAATAAAACTTAAGCTAAGAAGTGTCAGCCCAGGGAAAGCCGACATTGTGAAATTTATAATAATTTCACTTATTTCGCTAATAAAAATAGGATAAAGCAAAATTAAGGGGTGTTAGCCAACACCAAAGGTTGGGCCAGCTGGCCTCACTTTGTTGGGTTCATCACAGTCCTCCCTTCCTGTGATTGCTTGTCCTCAAGCAATCGTAGATTAGGGTGTTCAAAAATTCCTGCCCCCTCCCACGTTGCATTCTCAAGGGGTAGCCCTTTCCATTTGATGAAGTATTCTGAAATAGTCTTGTTTCGTAGTTTTCTTTCTCTGACATTTAGTACAGATTCGGGCTCAAGAATCAGTTTTCCTTCATAATCAAGTGGAGGTAGCTCTTCGGAAGGTGTGATCTGCTGTTTGAGGGCCTTCTTTAGACAGGAGACGTGGAATGTATTATGGATCTTGCTGTATGGTGGCAATTCCAATTCATAAGCAACATGCCCTACTTTCCTAAGTGTCCGGTAAGGTCCATAGAAGCACAGTTTCAATTTTTCAGCCCCACTACCTTTAATGGACGATTGCCTATAAGGCTGCAACCTTAAATATACCATATCCCCTTCCATAAATGACCTTTCCGTTTGATGCCTATCAGCATACATCTTCTGTTGATTTTGGGCTTGGCGCAAGTTGTCTTTGAGAGCTTCTAGGATATCCTTACTCTGTTGAATTACATCTTTAGCACCAGGAACTCTACTATCTGATAATATCAGATCTACAAAGGAGGGTGCATCATACCCATAAAGTGCTTTGAAAGGTGACATTTTAATTGACATATGATAGGTTGTGTTGTAGCAGTATTCCCCCAGATGTAGCCATTTGACCCAAGATGTTTGCTGCCCTGTTACATAGTTCCTTAGGTAGCCCTCAATCCACTTGTTCACTATTTCCGTTTGCCCACATGTCTGCGGATGATAGCTGGTGCTAAGGGTTAACTCTGTTCCAATCAAACGAAATAACTCTTGCCAAAAGAACTGAGAAATCTGCTGTCCCTATTGCTCATAATCGTTTTTGGTAATCCATGGAGTCTAAAGATCTCTCTAAAAAACAAATCAATCACCTGTGGAGCCTTAAATTCTGATGTAATAGCTTGGAAATGCGCATACTTAGTAAGTTTGTCCACTACAACATACAAACAAACCTTACCTTGAACCTTTGGCAAAGCAGCAATAAAGTCCATGGATATACTTTCCCATTTCTGATTGGGAATTGGTAGTGGCTGTAATAACCCAACTGGGAATACATGCTCTGCCTTATTCTGGTGACATTCCTTGCACTCCCTTACGTGCTGCATTACATCTCTTTTCAAACCCTTCCACGCAAAATGTTCCTGCACTTGTTTATATGTTTTATAGAAGCCTGGATGTCCGGCCAACGGAGTGTCATGACATGCTCTTAGGATCTTTTCCTTCATTTTTGTTTCGGGCATGATATAAACTCTTCCTTTGTAAGGGATCATTTCATTAGCTAATTGGAACCTGTCATCTTGTACCTTGCCTTCCAACACATCATTAGTGAATGAGTTTTTGACATATTCGGCTATAATCAATGACCTCCAATCAGCAGTGATATCAGAAATAGCATTCAAATGTGGTTTCTGGATAATGCATCAGCCACTACATTATTGTTCCCCTTTACATATTCAATGTCGAAGTCATAAGCTTGGATTTTACTCACCCATTTCTATTGTCTATCATTCAAATCCCTTTGGTTGAGAAAATATTTTAGACTATTATGATCAGACTTAACCAAAAACTTGTTGCATACCAAATATTGTCTAAAGGTGGCCAAGGCATCAGCATTTCTTTGTCATAGACGGATAGCTTGCGCTCCGATTCCAAAAGCTTCCTATTTTTGAAAGCTATAGGATGTCTATTCTGCATCAAAACAACACCTATTCCCTCTCCAGAGGCATCGCATTCCAAAACAAAGGGTAATGAGAAATCAGGTATTGCTAAGATTGGGCATGAACTCATCACCCTTTTGAGTTTATCAAAGGCTTGTTGGGCATGTGAAGACCATACAAATGCTCCTTTCCTGATAAGTTTCGTCAAAGGTGCAGCAAGCTGTGAAAAAGCCCTCACAAACCTCCTATAGTAGCTACATAATCAAACAAATCCTCTCAATTGTGTTAGATTACTTGGTTTAGGCCATTCTTGGATAGCCTTGAATTTCTCTTCATCAACACTCACTCCTTGACTGCTGATTTTGAACCCTAAATATAATATTTCTTGTAGCCCAAACTCACACTTAGATGCCTTAGCATAGAATGACTGATGTTCTAAAACACCCAACACCTCGTCTACATGCTTTAAATGCTCATCCCAAGTTTTGCTATAAACTAAAATGTCATAAAAAAAAACCCAAAACAAAATTCCTCAATTGTTGGATAAATACCTGGTTCATACATGACTGAAAAGTTGCTGGTGCGTTAGTTAACCCAAAAGGCATCACCAAGAATTCATAGTGCCCATAGTGACATCGGAATGCAGTCTTGTACACGTCCTCCTCTCTAACCTTAATTTGATGGTATCCAGAACGTAAATCAATCTTGGAAATATACTTGGCGCCATGTAACTCATCAATATGTGGGATTGGGTAACAATTCTTAATAGTTCTCTTGTTGAGGACACGATAATCTACACACATCCTTATGGTCTCATCCTTCTTCTTAACCAACACTACTGAAGATGTGAAGGGGCTGGAACTGGGCCTAATATGTCCCATATCCAGCAATTCTTTGATTGCCTTTTCAATTTCCTCTTTATAGACCTTTGGATGTCGATATGGAGTTATCATGATTGGTTTTGCTCCCTCTTCTAGTTCAATACTAATGCTGGAACCCTCTATTAGGAGGCAACATTGGTGGTATGTCTTTGAATACCTGGTTATGCTTGTCTAGAATAAGCTGGATCTGCTTATTAGTAGCTTCCCCTTTCCTAGTGGTGTTAGTATTCATGACAAGGAACTTGGCTGCCCATGCTACTTGTTTTTTACGGAAAATCCTTTCCATCCTTTCAGCTGTTATTTCCATTTTTCCCTTGCTATTTAACCCATGAAGGATTACCTTTTTCCCATTGTGTTGGAAGGAAATTTCCAACGTACAATGACTGATTTCATATTTGTCAATGGTATGCAGCCATTGGTAACCCAACACTACTTCCATATCCATGTCAATTACATAAAAATCATCCTTCAGCTTATATTCTCCCATAGTCAATTCCATTCTGGGGACTTTCTGTGAGCAAGCTGAAGTGGTTCCGCTGGCAACTTTTACTTCAAATTCTTCTATTGGAACTGTGTCTAACCAAGTCTTTTTATCATGGCTTCATTGACATAATTGTAGGTGGCTCCAATATCAATTAATACAAGAACCCGCTGTCCTTTCAAAATTCCTTTAATACAGAATGCACTATAATGAGGTTTACCAGTGAGAGCAGCAAGTGTTCCTTCCTCAAGAACATCAGCTTCTTCACTTCCTGAATCATTGTCAAAAATCACTTCAATATAGTGCACTTGACCTTTTCCTAGGCAATGATGCCCTGGTTGCCAAGATTCCTTGCATGTAAAACGCAACTTTTTTCTCCTTAGTTCATTCCAACTAATATCTGATTGCTTGGGTTTTGCCAACAATGTCCTAGGGGGCGTAGGAATCCTTTGGAGATGTTTTTTGACCTGCAAGGGTGCAGCTGCCCTCTTATTATTGAAGCCGTCCCTTGCTACCGAGTCTTCTAAGTTGAGAATGGTGGTGATAGCTTCTTGGAAGGTTGTGGGATTTAAGGCCTTAAGTAACCCTCTAAAAGGTTCCGCCAAGCCTTCTGCAAAAAGTACTATAAGCCTCCTATCAGTCACATCAGGTACCATAACTGCAAGCTTCTGAAATTCCGATACATAGTCCTCCACTTTACCTACCTATTTCAGTTGGTCAAGATTCCTAAAAATGTACTTCAGGGTCTATTCTATCAAACCTTTCAATTAGCCTCTGGCTGAATCCTTCCATAGTGGTGATAGTGTCGTGTCCCTGAGTCACAATCCCGTGATACCACCATTCATGTGCAATTCCCTCTAAATGCAACGTAGTGAATTTAAGGGCTTCCTCTTCCAACATTGGATTTAAGGAGAAATAAGTATCTAACTTCTGCAGCCACGCTCTCGCAGAAATATCCAAGGTCCCATCAAAATCAGGGATTGTGATTTTCCCTAAGCAGTGCTGGATATCTTTTCTTTCTTCAAGCCCCTTTTTCCTATATCCACCTCTTGATTTCAATCCGCAGTATTCAGTGAAAGTAAGGTCATTTCGAATTGCTTCACTCAAAGAATGATACTCTGCATGAAGACGATCTATTCCACTGATAGGGTCTAATTGATCATCATTGACTTCTTCATTTGTCAAGAATTTTGCTCTAAAAGACCTGGCATTGAATGCGCTCCTCTCTTTATCAACAGCCACCTTCCCAATAGAGTTACTATCTTCCCCTCTTTCCTCAATTGGTTTGTCATTGTTTGGCTGTTGTTTAAGGTTCTTTTGTTGAAACATGGACCAGCTAGGACTCGAACCTAGGACCTTCCATACGCTGCTGGAGTGCTCTACCACTGAGCTACTAGCCCCTCTTGGACCAGTCCATCGTCGGTCCAGGTGTGGCTTATTTCCAACACCGACACCCCCCCTTAAGCCACACCTCTCATGTGCTTGGGGTTCTGTTGACGTGTATTTTGTACACGACCAAACACAGAATAAAATACCTAAAGGTACCTTATCCTCTCTTGAATAAAGCCTCTGAATGCTGAAGATATCGCAAAAGGATCAATCAGGGTGACTTCAAGGTTCTTCGTTGTAGCATCTCTACGTGTGGATAAGCACCAGTGGTCGTTGTAAATGTTGTTTCTTCAAGGGGTCTTACGCACTTTCTGAGAAAGCTGGTCCGTGTTACTCTCACTCGACTGCAGGAACAGGATTTTCCTAACACTAACAAATTCTCAAAAAAGATCAAAAGATAGGGGTTTCAAGAGATGAATTCTAATCTAATCCTAAGAATGACTCAATGTAGGCTAGGCTTGGTAAGATTCTACCAATTTCAGTATTGCCAAGGAATTACAACTCTACTGGAATTGATGCGATCTTCTAAGGTGATTAGTGATTTTCAAATCATCAAGGATTATAGATACTATCATAAAGATACATATCAATATTTCAATAATGATTGAATGTTCAAGCAATTTCAATATCTCCAGTTGACCACACAAGGCGTCCTTACAATCAGTAAGAAGCTAGTAGTTTGGATATGAATCTCACCAAAAATCAAGCACAACACTTAGTCCTTCAAACTTAAATACTACTTCGACTGAGAATGATTCAAGAAGATAAACAACCATGAAGATAGCCACAAGTATTGCAATAAAACACCATAACTTCAATATTTTATTGATCTCAAAGCCAAATGGACAACAATTGTTCAAAATTCTTTCTTCACCACTCAATCTTGCTACACAATAACTTTCTTCTCTTTAAGCTATTCTAATCTCTCTCTCTAATATCTAATCATCTAATATCTGATATCTAATAACAAAATGAAAATGAGTGAGGGTATATATAGCATCCTCAATTACAATGAACAGCCCAAATCGAAAGAAGGTCAATGGCTAAGATCTTGACACCTAAACCCTTATTAGGGTTTGTTACAAAAAGTTTCCCTTTTAGATGAACATTATTAAATGCATAGCCAAATATTTAATTGGCACAAAAGTCGAGGAAACTAGACCAATGAAAATTAAGATGCCACATCATCCTATAATAACCTTTCTTCTAGAACTTTGTTCCCTTTCCTATGCTCTTTCTTAGCATATCCAACGAATCTGGACACAATTCCTTCAATCTCAGCAATAGGAATCTCAAGAAGATTCTTCATTCGTTCCTCCAGGTGAATGACCTGATCAAAAGCAGTGAGAAGAGTTGTTTCCCATCCTGGTTCGAGTTCTTTGATCTTCTCAATCAGGAGCATGGTAGTGAACATCAGGTCTCGTTGCTCATCTGTGATGACATTTTCCTCTTTGCAAAAGATGACCTTGATTCTTTCTTCCAACTCTTGGATGTCCACATCTATCTCAATCTTGATTCGTCGGCCAAGGATGGTACATAATACTTCAAACACTTTATCCTGAATTGGATGGATGACACCTTCAACTTGACTGCATTTGGTGCTGATGTCTTCAAAAAGGACCCCTTTCATCTGGAGCAAAGCTGACCACTGTAGGAGGTTATGAGTTCCTCCATCCATTATCTTTTCTTCTGCCAGGATCCGTCTTGGTGTTTGCCTTATTACTTGCAAGACAGGAATGATAACATCTCTAGTGTGAGCAAAAGCGGCTACAGTTATCATTAGATTATGGATAATCTCAAGCACCTGGATAGCTCGATGAATTGTCTTCATCATTCTTGTTGCAAATTCAACGGCTACCATGTGGGATTTATCAATCCAAGAGCTCATAAGTTGAACCAAGCTTTTGACCCTTTCTGCTTCGCCAGCTGATTCAAAAGGAAGTGCTTGTAAAGGAGATACTGTTGGATCCTAACGTCTCAAGGGCTGATTGAGATGACTAAAGTAGCCTCTCCAAGCACTGACCTCCCTCTCAAGCTTCCTATTCTTTTCTATTTCTTCCTTGAGTTTGTCCTTAAGTGCTTCAAACGAATCGGTTGCCTCTTCCATTCCCTGTTCAGTAGTGAGTGGACCAAGCTCAAATGTTTCTAAGTCATACTCATCTACAAGAATCTCACCTTCATACTTGTCCACCACTGGTGTAGCTATTTGCAATTTCCTGGATCCTGTCTCATCTCTTATCACCTTGGACATCTTTGTGGCCTTCCTCTTTTCCATTACTTCTTGAGAATTTCCTATAAGGCTTTCCAAATCAATTACATATTCTTCCTCTTCAACCACAATCACCCTTGTCAGCCTCTCTTTCAACCAATCCGGGATGGCGGATCTTGTTTCTCTAACTTGTATTTCCTTCGGCAGTGGTTCATCTTCTCGGAGGGGAGATGTCACTTCATCATCATTTCTCTGATCTTCCTGTAGCTCATCAATTCGGGGAGATTGACTTGATGAATGTTGAGGTGTCTATCCCTTCTCTGGCTTATCATTTTGTACCATGGATTCCATAGATTCATCAACCTCAGGTACCATCTTCTCTTGACCTTCAGCTTGACTTGCCTTCTTTCCATGTCGAGAAGATGTGCTTGATGGGCGATCTCAATTGGCCTCTTGCTTCTTCTTGGAAGATTCTCTTTTCTCAGGTCTTTCTTTCCTCTTTGCGCCTCTAGGATGAGAAGTGTCTTCACTCACGCTTGCTTCTCCTTCTTCTGGTCTCGCCTCCAAAGTAAAAGTCATTGGTACGTTCTGCTCTCTCAACTTCTGATGTTGTACATCCACCCATCTGCGAGTACATGATAAAACCGGAGCCATCAAAGTTCTCAAGTCAAAAATCTCAGGCTCGCTCCAATCTATCTTCACTCTTTTATCTTCTTTGTCATAGGACGACTGGAGGTATCTGCCATTGTCCTGGGCTTGATCAGCTACTCTGTAAAGTTTGCATTTCCTGATGAAATCTAAAGGTAATCTGGAATGCATCTTTCTTTTAACTTCTAAATCACTTGAGAGATTCATCCAAAAGTCTTCTACCTGAAACTCATGTTCGTACTTCTTACCAACTGTCTCCTCCATATAGCCATAAGGATCAAAATTCTCCAGCGGGGCAAAGAAGGTGAATGAATACAAGGCTAATTCCTTCTCTGCATCCTCCGAAGCTTGAGTATTAGGACATACCTCAACTGAATTCCCCAATATGATGGGCACGGGAACTCCATTTCCATGCTTGTGTCTGGATACCTTTGCATAAGCTGCCAACTATCTGGTTACCTCAAGTAGCACTATCATGTCTGTCAGATATCTCGGCAACATGTAGGGAGGTGAAGGACACCCATGAACTCTGATGTATGTAAACTTTTGAAACTGGATGAACCACGCACCATGCTTCTTCACAAGTTCTTGTGCATCCAGAGATAGTCGATTATGAATTCCACCTTGCAATATCCTAGTGATATTCATCGTGAAGGTATCATTGACTAACTTGTAGTCACTTCTAGGTGGATGATGTAGATGAACATAAGAGTCACAAACTCTCACTTCTCCGGGTCCTCTTCCGATCACTCCTTTGTGAGGTAGCCCTGCATACTCGAAACTCCTGATCAAGGCATATATAACATATGAGCTCATATGAAATGATTTGGTAGGCCTTAATCTTCTCAACTGCACATCTAGACTATTGCTAATAATTCTGGCCCAATGAAGCATTCCTTTTCCTTAGACTATCACTTGAATGAAGAAGAACATCCACTTTTCGAAGTAGAAGGCTTGAGGAGCCCCTGTAACTCGATTGAGCAAAGTTATCAAATCTCTGTACTCCTCCTGGAAGTCGATCCTATGTGGTGTGTTGGGAATCTTGTTCAAGCGAGGACGACTTTTGAGCAACCAATTCTTGTTGATGAGATTCAAATAGGTGTCGGGATCATCCTCATACATTGACTTGGCTCCTTCTAAATTTTTGTAAATCATATCTTTATGCTCTGGAAGATGAAGAGCCTCACTTATAGCCTCCTCTGAAAGGTAAGCTAAGGTGTTCCCTTCCTTGGATACGATCGATCTTGATTGTGAGTCATAGTGGCGGGCACACTCGATCATCAGCTCATGACACTTGACTGCTGGAGGGAAACCTGTCGCCTTGATGATGCCACTTTCAATTATCTTCTTCGCAACAGGTGATGGCTTGCCAATGTAGGGGACCTCTCGAAACTTCTTCACATTGAAGTTTCCCAAGTTGGTATCTCCGATATTGCTCCATTTGGACACGATCCTGGTCTCCAATTCGTCGTTCTTCTGATCTTCTTTGATGAGAGTCGGGCGACTAGTAGATGCTCCTGCCTTTGGAGTCGCCATCTTGACACCTACACAACATTTCACGATTAGTATTATATCTTTAAGTGTAGAAATCTAGACTTAAAAGAAAGATTTAAGATTTCAATTAGGAAACTTCATGATAAATCTTGAGTTATCATTTCCTAATTAACCATGCAATACTTAGGTTTTTTCAAAACAAATGTCCAAAAATCAAATCTTCAACAAGGGTGTTAAGATGATTTCGCCATACCTCCTCTTGAGTATTAAACTCTAAGAAATGATGCAAAAAAAAATGAATTTCGCTAAGCAAAGTGTAGATCAAAGTCTTCTCTTGGATGACTTGCGCCTCCTCTAGCTTGAAAAAGAATAAACTCCACTTCCCTCTAGCCTTCAACACTTGAAAAGAATTCGCTCCAAACCAGCTCTATTTCGCACCTCCAATTAGCTCTCCAATTTCGCACTTAAGGCAATGATTGAATGATTTGAAATGTGAAACAAAACTCCTCCAATATATAGAGCGCTCACCCCTTGCTTCCCCTAGGCCGACTTGGCAAAAAGGAGGTTAAAAAATAAATAAAATCCCAAAAAAGGGGGCCGACTTGGTTAATAAAAGCAAAGAAAGGCCTTGAGCGCTTTATTTTAAATTTTAATTTAATAAAAATTAATTTTAAATGCCTCCAAAGTAAAATTTCGATTTTCTCAAGGCATAAAATTAATTTATTAAACGCCAAATGCTTTTAATTTAATGCGAATTTAACTTTAATTTTCCAAATGCCTCGATTTTAGCAATTTTGGCGAGCTAATGCAAATTGGAGAATATCAATTTTTTAAAACAAGGCTTAATGAAGCTTGCAAATAATTTCGCCCTAGACCCTCTCTGAGGGTCAGGAGCGATTTTCCAATTTTAGCCTTGAATACTTCGCATCTTGACTTGAAAATCTCCTGGAGGGTAAATTGATATCCAGTTAAGGTGTTGCACTTCAAATTTTAACATTTTGCATGAGGAAAATAGGTGGAAATGTCAATTTCGCCCTGGGCCCTCTCCAAGGGTCAGGAGCGATTTTTCATTTTTAAGTTGTAATCCACCTTAGCTTAATTGTTGAACCCTCAACGTTACTTCTAAGATCCATTTACTTGCATAATTGAGTTACCTCATCAAAAATCTTGAAGGAAATAATGCCCTTTAGAGGAATTTTGCCCTAGACCCTCAGCAAGGGTCAGGAGCGATTTTCCTAATTTTGCTCAAAATTAGCATTTTTCAACGTTCAAAATCTTTTCAAGACATTTCAAATAGGTCTTCTCACTGGCTTCCATACTTTGCGCTATCCAATTTGGGAGAAAAAGTGTGATTTTGGTGTTTTTCGCCTTGGACCCTCAGCAAGGGTCGGGAGCGATTTTTTAATTTTGACTACAAATCTTCACTTCCTCATCAAAACACTTTCTCACCAAGCTAGATCACGTTCAGGCCTCCAAAATAAGCAAGAAAATCATCCTTCCAAATTTTTCACCTTGGACCCTCTCTGAGGGTCAGGAGCGATTTTTGCAAATTAGGCTTAATTCTCCACCATTTTTCATTAAAACTTTATTCACCACTAGGCAATGTCCTTCCTTTAACCACTCCATCCAAATTTGCTTCATTGTTGTAAGGTAAAATGAGGATTTCCAACATTTTCGCTTTGGACCCTCTCTGAGGGTCAGGAGTGATTTTTCATTTTGTGACCAAAATCATCAAGTTTCAAAGGCAAAAACATTATTCATCATGCTTTTGGAGGTCTCTTCGCCTTAGCCTAACCTTGCCTTAGCACAATCTTGAAGAAAAAATGCAGTTTCTGTGATTTTCGCCCTGGACCCTCAACAAGGGTCAGGAGCGACTTTTTAGTTTTAGGCATACTTCTTCATGCTTTGGACCTGAAATTGCCTCTAAGGCATAAAACATCATATCCTCCTCTTATCCAAGCAAGATTTTGCCTTGATTCTTCAAACAAAGGAGAGAATCCTGAAAATTCGCTCTGGACCCTCTTTGAGGGTCAGGAGTGATTTTTGTAATTGCTTTCAAAATCCTGACTCTCAACAATCTCTTTTCACTTCAAGGCAATTTAAACATCATTTCAAGCTCATGTCTAGACTTGGCTTTTCTCAAACTTGGATGAAAAGGTCATATATTAGGTTTTTTGCCCTGGGCCCTCTCTGAGGGTCAGGAGCGATTTTTGTAATTTAGCTTGATTGCCTCATTGGTTGATCATCAAATTATATTCAATGGGTAAAACATGCTTTCCTTCATCCATTCCAATTATAAAACTCACTTTGACCTTGCAAGAAAAATGCACATTTGAAAATTTCGCTCTGGAGCCTCTCTAAGGGTCAGGAGCGATTTTTGCTATCTGGACCAAAATACTTCACTTTTCATCTCAAAATTTCTTTGCTAAGGAAGATGTCATCTTGTTTCATGCTATGAATAAGTTCTCATGTCCAAGAAAAGTCAAAAAAATGTGCATACCAAGAATTTCGCTCTGGACCCTCTCTGAGGGTCAGGAGCAATTTTTCATTTTCTGGGCAAAACTCCTTCAATTCATCATCTTCAATCAAGTCTGGATACTTTATCATGCTCACTTCATCCTCCACCATGCCTTTGACATCTCAAATCGATCAAATAAGGCTAAAAATGACCTCTATAAGATTTTTCGCCCTGGGCCCTCTATGAGGGTCAGGAGCGATTTTTCAATTTTCAACAAGGTCCATCATTTCAAGTCAAAACTTCTTCAGGTGGGTGGAGAAAGTCATTCCTTTTCCATTCATGCTCAAAGCTTGGTCTCTTTCCACTGCAAAATGAAGGAAATCAAAATTTCGCCCTGGGCCCTCTCTGAGGGTCAGGAGCGATTTTTTCCTTTAGTTTCCAAAAATCATCACTTTTCCTATCTTCAACCTTCAAAAAGCATCAAGTCACGTCCAATCATCCTCCCAAGAGACCCTGCACAAAATAAATTAGAAAAGTCAGTGACAAATATGACTTAAACAATATTTTCGCCCTGGACCCTTAGCAAGGGTCAGGAGCGAAATTACCCTTTTAGGCCAAACTGCTTCAAATTTAAGTCTCAAACCACTTCACCAAGCAAAGTCAGGTCATTTTCAAGGCCAAGAACCAGTTAGCAAGTCCATCAAAAACAAGAAATTGCACTCAAGATAAAATTCGCCCTGGACCCTCAGCAAGGGTCAGGAGCAATTTTTCTGTTTTAGGCATCATCTCACTTTCTAGAAATTGATCAACTTACCCAAGCAAGAACACACAATTTCTCCTTCAAAAATGCTAACACTTAGTCAAAATTGTATTTTACCTTAAAAATCTTTATTAGACCTAACCTAAGACCTATTTGACTCCTCTGAAAGGCTTACCTTATTTCAACAATCTCAATTCTTCGGGAGGACACTTTAATAATCTTCAAAATTTAGCTGGACTCAACCTGAATGATATCAAAAGAACCCCCTAAGGTCTAGCCCTAGCCCAGGCAGACAACTTACTCACTCAAAACCCTAAAAACAGAGAGAAGAACAAGCAGAGAGAAAGCAAAAAACGAAGTGAAAAGAGGGGGTCCCCATTTTAGTGGGGCGATGTGTGAAAGGGTCACAACAGGTTCCTAGCCTGGACCTAGCTCTAATACCATGTTGAGATATGGACCAGCTAGGACTCGAACCTAGGACCTTCCATACGCTGCTGGAGTGCTCTACCACTGAGCTACTGGCCCCTCTTGGACCAGTCCATCGTTGGTCCGGGTGTGGCTTATTTCCAACACCAACATCTTCAGCAGTTGTGCTACTTCTTTGAGGGTGTCAGACATGGTATTATGGAGCTCCTCGGATCTTTTGAAGAAGGCCCTAGCTTCTTCATCTATTTCTATCATACTGAACTCTTTTCTCTTCTCCCTTTCCAAATATCTTTGTGCCCTGTCACTCATTCAATCTCCCACAGGTTGGCAGAAAATAAGGCTCTGATACCACTAAAAAATGCCAGAATCCTAAATTTCAACCCTTACAACTAGGTACTTATCAACTTTCATGTACCATGCCCACCATAGAGTGCTTTCACCAGTCTACATACTTGGTGTATCGACAATCTTAAATCCAGGAGGTTGTGCCATCTATAACTCTTCCTCCAAATCATCATCTGATGGAATTTCTAACCAAACTGAGCTGCAATGGCAAGGACAAGCAGAATGGTGCTCATCTTGGTTATGGGAGCAAAAGTCTCCTCGTAGTCGATTCCCTCTTTCTGTGAGAACCCTATAGCAACCAACAACGCTTTGTACTTATCAAGAGTGCCATTTGCATGATACTTTACTTTGTAGACCCACTTACAACCAATGGGTTTCTTCCCGGGTTGAAGATTAGAGAGGACCCAAGTGTTGTTCATGAGAAGACTATGATGTTCAACCTTCATAGCTTGTTCCTACTTAGGTATTGCTTTAGCCTCTGAATATGTCTGAGGCTCATAAACACTGTGAATGTTGGCCATAAGAGCAAAGTTCAATGTGTTCCTTTACTTTCTCTCGCTTCTAATTGATCTACCCTCAACGAGTTCATCATCAAGAAGATCACTAATGGTCTTGGCCCACCACTTAGGCCGAAGAGTAGTACCAACATATGGTTCAAGAGGATTAACTTCACTTGGGGTGCCTGGAACAAAGTCATCTGGATGCAGATAAAAAATTTCTTGAGGAAAGTAAGGTTGTGCAATGTCATGCCTAAAAGACCCCACAATCTCAAAGTCAAAGTCAGCTAAATCCCTCCCATCAGGGGAACCTAAAGGAAGACAAACACCCAAATCCTTTGCCTTTAGAGGCTAATCCTTAGGGCTCAAAATAGAAGAAGAGAGTTGAAAGGGCCCTTGTTCTTCATCAAATACAACATTACAACTGAAGATGAGTCGATCAGTGTCTACGTCAATCAACATGTAAACCTTATGATTATCAAAATAACCTGTGATCATGAGTTTCTAGCTCTTGGAATCTAGTTTTGTGCGCTTAGCATATGGAATCCAAACATAAACAATGGAGCCAAAAAATTTCAGGTGACTAATTTTAGGCTTTTATCCAAACCATACTTCTTCTGAAGTCATCTTTTTAACAACCTATGTAGAAGACCAGTTCAGAAGGTAGATGGTAGTGTAAACTGCTTGGGCCCAAAATTTCTTTGGAATATGTCTATGCTCTACCATAGACATGAACTAACATAGATTGGGCCATCTCGACGATTGTGGGGTTTTGCCGCTCAACAACACTGTTTTGCTAAGGGGTGTAAGGTGTGGTAAGCTAATGCTTAATGCCATGTGTTGCACAAAAGTTGGAGGAATCAAAAGAACAAAAATCCCCCCCCCCCCCAATTGTTTGACCTAAGAGTATATATCTAACAGCTGAACTCCTTTTCTTCTAGGGCCTTAAACTTCTAAAACATGCTAAACACCTTTGGTTTGTGTTGTGACCATTTCACACATCGCCCTATCAAAATGAGGACCCCCTTTTTTTTTGGTCCTGGCCTTTTAGTCTAGTCTCTCTCCTTTTTAGAGATGAAATGAGTGAGTTTATAGGGTTGGCATGTCATGTCAATCAGAAGTCTAGTTAAAGAGTTTATTGAAGTTGCCAACTTTGTGTTGAGTGATAGGTGAGCGAATTTTTTCCTTGAGTCTCTTGTTTGATAATTGGTGTAAGTATGAGTTTGAGCATTTGAATGAGTTATTCCAAGGATTGAACTCTTGTACAATGAAATGATCGATAGGCTCATTTGTAATCCACCTCATCTCTAAGTCTTCTCTAGGTTTTAACTTCATGACTTCAAGCAAACTTCATGAATGAGGGATTTGGAGCGAACTTCATGTTTGAAGGGTATGGAGCAAACTTCATGAGTGAGGGATTTGCAGTGAACTTCATGTTTGAAGGGTATGGAGCGAACTTCATGTTTGAAGGGTATGGAGCGAACTTCATGAATGAGGAGATTGGAGTGAATTTTACTTTCAAGCCTTCATAAACGAGGACGGCAATACAGGAATGAAGTGAAGGATTTGAGAGTACTTACTTCATGAGTTGCACTTTTGGAGCGAAATTTCCAACTTCATGAGTTGCACTTTTGGAGCAAATTTTCCTACTTCATGAGTTGGACTTTTGGAGCGAATTTCTAACTTCATGAGTTTACATTTTTGGAGCGAATTTTTAACTTCATGAGTTGCACTTTTGGAGCGAATTTCTAACTTCATGAGTTGCACTTTTGGAGCGAACTTCATGAGTTGGGGTATTGGAGCAAATTTCACCTTCAAGGCTTCACGAGCGAAATGGACGATAAAGAGATGAAGGAAGTTTGGAACCACTCACTTCATGTTCAAACATTCACAAGCGAACTTCAGGAGTTAGCATCTTGGAGCGAACTTCATGAGTTGCAACTTTGAAGCGAACTTCATGAGTTGCCACTTTGGAGCGAACTTCATGAGTTGCTACTTTGGAGCGAACTTCATGAGTTAGACTTTTGGAGCAAACTTCTTCATGTTGAAAGTGGAAGAATGATGGAAATTCAAAAGGCGCCTACTCCATGATCAAACAATGCCAAGCGAATTTCATGACTTCATGTTTTAGAGCAACTTCATGAGTTGAGCACTCGAAGCGAAATTCCTACTTCATGACTTTGCATTTTTGGAGCGAATTTCCAACTTCATGAGTTCATCTTTTGGAGCAAATTTCATGCTTCATGAGTTGGGTTTTTGGAGCGAACTTCAGATTTGAGAGATTTGGAGCAAATTTCATGTTTGGAAGAGACAAGCAAGCTTAGCAAGCAAGGCAATGGAAATAAGACTTCATGTGCACACCTCTTAGAGCAAATTTACAACTTCATGAGTTGCCATCTTGGAGCGAAATTTACAACTTCATGAGTTGCCATCTTGGAGCGAATTTTACAACTTCATGACTTGCCTTCTTGGAGCGAATTTCATCAATGAGCATACATGAGCGAGCCTACATGAGTGAATTTGAAAGAGAGATGAAGGATGTTTGATAGCAATCGCCTTGAATGGATTCAATGCCAAGCGAATTTCATGACTTCATGTTTTAGAGCGGCTTCATGAGTTGAGCACTTAAAGAAAAATTCCTACTTCATGAGTTGAGCAATTGGAGCGAATTTCCTACTTCATGAATCCAAGGTTAAGAGTGAACTTCATGACTTTGCATTTTGGAGCGAATTTCATACTTCATGAGTTGGGTTTTTCAAGCGAATTTCATGACCTCACAATTTGGAGCGAATTTCACATTCGAAGCAACTTCATGAGTTAAGGAATTGGAGCGAACTTCATAATTTAAGGATTTGAAGCGAATTTCTACAAAGGCAAACTTCATGACTTCAAGGTTGGGAGTGAACCTCATGAATCAAGAAAGAGGAGTGAATTTCATGCAAATTTGAACTTAACGAGCCAAGGTAGAAAAGCGAACTTCATGAGTTGGTGATTGGGAGCGAATTCCACATAAAATGCACTTCATGAGTTGACAATGGAGCGAAATTAACTAATGCATAACTTAAGCGCCCAAAACAAATTTGAAATAAAGAGAGATAGGTCGGCCAAAGGTAATTTGTTATTTTGTTTTAATTTGACAAAGTCGGCCTTCATGGGAAAGGTCAGAACTTCTGACCTTGATCACATATAAAGGTAGGATAAAAACAATCACTTTAACATCAAATCAAACAATTCATTCCTTCTCCCTTGAGCGAATTTCATCAGCAGACAATCTGTAGCGAACTTCATCAGCAATTAGCAAATTTTAGGTAAGACTCAGTAAGAAAGGGCAAATTCAATCATTGTCAACAGCAAAAGAGCAGCAATAGCATCTTTCAAGGGAAAATTAGAGGGCGGATTTCATCCTTCAGCAACAGAAGATCAAGAAGACAGCGAACCCGTGAGCATTAGCAGTTGCTTCATTAACTAGATTTTGAGGTTAAAGTCCTAAGATCAGAAGTAAGTGCATTATTTAGGCTGATGTAAAACCAGGAGCAGTTCTAATTTGAGATTGATAGTCATTGTTGAAGTAAATTAGACTCTTCTTA
The DNA here is from genome assembly GCF_030272615.1 of Cryptomeria japonica. NCBI lineage: Eukaryota > Viridiplantae > Streptophyta > Pinopsida > Cupressales > Cupressaceae > Cryptomeria > Cryptomeria japonica. Next base: position 170,263,640 of record NC_081411.1, on the reverse strand, counting down.
GTGCATATAATGGACAAATCAGTCTTATTTAGTAATCAATTTCACATTTAAAGTGCAAAACTCATTTTGTAGTTAAGTGAATAGGCTTTGCCAGCTTCCAAACCAAACAAGACTCTCTCCCGCCAAGCGTTCATCAAGGAAGATATGAAGGGGAATGCATTCGAAAGCAGGATCACGTCGAATTGGAGCAAAGTCAGAGACACTAATCTTGGTAAGTTCGACACCAAGAAGTTCTGCCACCCATCATACATCAACGAACCTACAACTACAGCCAAGAAGATGATTGAAAGTGGAATCATAAACGCAGTTGGCTTTCCTCCCACAATGCAATGCCACGAGCTCATTGTAGAATGTGTTCAACAATATGACTCGGCCTCAAGGAGAATCGTGGCAAAGGATGGGACAGTTCTCGCATACCTCTAGGAGACAGGAATCAGCGAGACATTCCATCTACCCGAGCCCAAAGACATGACCTACGTAAGCTTGGAAGGAGCTAAATCAACCTACAATGATGATCCAGATGCTTGTGCAAAGATCATTGACAAATTTTGGTTGAAGAAGAGCAAAGGTGGAAGAAGCAGATGGCCCAATAAACTGCATAGGATAGATTTCAATGATGAATACAGAGACTTCATCACCTTACTCCATTGATTGGTTGGTGCACCTGAGGCTTCAACTTTGAGGAGTAGATGCTCTACTTCATTGAGACTGTCACCCATGACAAGAAGGCGATCAATTGGGCAAGACTCAATAGCAATAACATTGATAAACAGTTAAGGAGACTAATGCGCACCAGAACGTTCTATATGAGCTCCTATGTCATATACTCCATTGCGAGAAATTTTGAGTATCCGGGACTCATGTACACAAGCGTAGGTGGAAGGAGACCTCGAGAGATCAAAGTGTATGACTGTTATCCAAAGCTTAAACATCCACCAAAACAACACTACAAGAGGGTGAGTAATGCATTCGCTATGAATATCACAAGGCAGCTTCGAGGTGGATCACAACAGAGACTTCTCCAAAAGCGCAAGCATTGGTAGAACAACATGGTGCATCGTTCATTTAGTTCCCAAAGTTCACCTACATCAGAGTTCAAAGATCTCTTGTTCCTCCCTACATGTTGCCGTGATACCCAATGAATAGAGTGGTGCTACTCAAGGTGGTGAGACAGTTATTGGCATACATCAAGGCATACAGGCATAAGCATGGAGCCGATGTTTCTTTCCTGATCACACTTGGAGATTCCATCGAATCATGCCCATCCATTCATGCAGCAGAAGATGTTGAACAAGAACTAGCACTACATTCATTCAAGCTATTCATAACTAGAGATTGCTTTGATCCATTTGGCAATGTGAAGGAAGTTTTGGGAAGAAAGAATAGACACCGATGGCATCTTGAGGATTATTGGATTAACGTTCAGAATGATGTGGAGGTGAAAAAGAAGATGTATTCCAGGCTATCCCTCGATTTCATCAGGGAAGGCAAGTTGTTTCATGTAGCCAATCAAGTTCAAGATAGCGGCAAATACCTTCAAGTAGCTTACGCCAACGAAGATAAAGAGGTCAAATTCAAATGGGCGGATATGGAGATTGATGACTTGAAGGAGTTAATGAAGCCAGTCTTAGAAATACACTCGCATATGGATAGATGTACAACACCGAAAGTTGAAAGAACAAAATATAACACCAACATTCCACTTTGAAGAAAGAGCAGATAATAAAGATGAAGCTAGTGCAAGTGGGAGCGCACCTCAACCATCTCATTCAAGAGGATCAAAGAGAAAGGAAGATCATGGTGAAAAGGAACCCGCAAGGAAGAAGCATAAATCAAGTATGAGTCATCCTTCCTCCAAACAAGAAGAATTAAGGATGGAAAAGGAGTTGAGTCAAGGAGCCAATGAATCGACAGAATCTACAGTCCACAATGATAAAGCCAAAGTGAAAGCATCTCAAGAACAAGAAGATCTCACTAACCTCATTCAAGAGATCGAAGAAGGTGGAGAAGATAACGATGAAACTACTTCACCACCTAGAGATGAGCAGATGCGTGAAGGAGCACAAATTCAAGAAGGAAGGTCCTCCACTCTGGAATGGCTAAAAGAAAGACAAGCTCAAGAGGTGATAATGGTTGAAGAAGAACAAACATATGATATAGCGAGTCTTCTAAGCCAAAATCAAGAAGTCACTGAGAAAAGGAAATCTGCGAAGATGTCAAAGGTGAATAGAGATGAATTGGGATCAAGAAAAATGCAAATAGCCACTCTGTTGACGTGTATTTTGTACACAATCATACGCAGAATAAAATACCCAAGGGTACCTTGTCCTCTCTTGAATAAAGCCTCTGATTGCTGAAGATGTCGCAAAAAAGGATCAATCAGGGTGACTCCAATGTTCTTTTATGTAGGGTCTCTACGTGTGGATAAGCACCAGTGGTTGTTGTGAATGCTGTTTCATCAAGGGGCCTTACGTTCTCCGATTTGCAGGAACAAGATTTCCTAAAACTAACAGGTTCTCAAAAAGATCAAAAGGTAGAGTTTGCAAGGGATAAATTCTAATCTAATCCTAAGAATGACCCAATGTAGGCTAGACTTGGTAAGATTCTACCAATTTCAATATTGCCATGAAATAACAACCCAACTGAAATTGATGCGATCTTCTAAGGTAACAAATGATTTTTCAATTCATCAAGGATCATAGACACTACCACAAAGGCACATATCCAAAGCTCAATGACGATTGAAGGTTTAAGTAATTCAAGTCTCTCCAGTTGACCACACAAGGCGTTCCTACAATCAGTAAGAAACTAGTGGTTTGGAACGTGAATCTCACCAAAGATCAAGCCCAATACTTAGTCCTTCAAACTTAAATACTACTTCGACTGAGAATGATTCAAGAAAACAAACAACCATGAAGATAGCCACAAGAATTGCAATAAAACGCCATAACTTCAATATTTTATTGATCCCAAAGCTAAAATAGACAACAATTGCTTGAAATTCTTTCTTCAAAACTCAATCTTGCTACAAAATAACATTCTTCTCTCCAAAAGCTCTAATCTTCTAACTATTTCTTATTGCTCACTATTTCTAATGACAAAATGAAAATGAATGAGGGTATATATAGCATCCTCAATTACAATGAACGGCCCAAATCAAAAGAAGATCAACGGCTGAGATTCTGACACCTAAACCCTAATTAGGGTTTTATTACAAAAGTTCCCTTTTTATTGAACAATATTAAATGCATAGCCAAATATTTAATTTGGCACAAAAATCTAGGAAACATAGACCAATGACAATTAAGGTGCCATGTCATCTATAACAACCTCTCTTCTAGAACCTTATTCCCTTTCCAATGCTCCTTTTTAGCATATGCAATGAATCTGGACACGATTCCTTCAATCTCAGCAATAGGAATCTCGGGAAGATTCCTCATTCGTTCCTCTAAGTGAATAATCTGATCAAAGGCCTTGAGAAGAGCTGCGTCCCATTCAGGTTCGAGTTCCTTGATTTTCTCAATCAGGAGCATAGTAGCAAACATTTGATCTCTTTGCTCATCTGTAATAACATTCTCATCTTTGCAAAAGATGACCTTGACCCTTTCTTCCAACTGTTGAAGATCCACATCTGTCTCAACTTCGATCCTTCTGCCAAGAATAGTACATAATACCCCAAACACCTTGTCCTGGATTGGATGGATGACCTCCTCCACTTGATTGCATTTGGCACTGGTGTCCTCGAAAAGAACTTCCTTCATCTGGAGTAAAGTAGACCACTGGAGTAAATTATGAACTCCTCCATCCATTATTTTTTCTTGTGCTAAGATCTTCCTTGGTGTTTGCCTAATTACTTGAAGAACAAGAATGATAACATCTTTAGTATGAGCAAAGGCAGCTACTGTTATCATTAGGTTGTGGATGATCTCAAGGACCTGGATAGCCCGATGGATGGTCTGCATCATTCTTGTTGCAAACTCAACGGCAACTGTATGGGATTTGTCAATCCAAGAGCTCATAAGCTGGACCAAGCTCTTAACTCTCTCTGCCTCACCAACTGATTCAAGGGGAAGTGCTTGCACAGGAGATACTGCGGGATCCTGACGTCTCAAAGGCTGACTAAGGTGACTAAAGTAGCCTCTCCAAGCACCTCTCTCTCTCTCAAGTTTTCTATTCTTTTCCATTTCTTCCTTAAGTTTATCTTTGAGTGCCTCAAATGAATCAGTGGCCTCATCTAGTGTCTGCTCGGCTGTGAGTGGACCAAGCTCAAATGTTTCTACATCATACTCTTCTGCAAGGATTTCACCTTCATATTTGTCCACTGCTGGTGTGGCTATCTACAACTTCCTGGATCCTGTCTCATCTCTGATCATCTTGGACATCTTGGTAGCCTTCCTTCTCTCTGTCACTTACTGAGAATTTCCAACAAGGCTCTCTAAGTCAATTACATTATCTTCATCCTCAATCACAATTACCCTTGTTAGTCTCTCCTTCAACCAATCTGGAATGGCGGACCTTGTCTCTCTAACTTGTATTTCTTTAGGTGATGGCTCTTCTTTTCGGAGAGGAGACGTCACTTCATCATCATTCTTGTCTTCATGTAGCTCATTGACCTGGGGAGATTGACTTGATGAACGTTGAGATGCTTGTCCTTCTTCATGTTTATCATTCTGAACCATTGATTCCATAGATTCCTCCACTTCAAGTGTCCTCTTCTCTTGTCGAGAAGATGTGCCGGATGAGCGATCTCGATTGGCCTCTTGCTTCTTCTTGGAAGATTCTCTTTTCTCAAGTCTTTCCTTCCTCTTCGCACCTCTAGGATGAGGATTGCCTTCACTTACGCTTCTGGGGTGAGGATTGCCCTCGCTTGTGCTTCTAGGATGAGGGTGGCCTTCACTTGCGCTTGCTCCTCCTTCTGCCGATCTTTCCTCCAAAGTAAAAGTCATTGATGTATTCTGTTCTCTTAACTTTTGATGTTGCACATCAACCCATCTGCGAGTACAGGACAAAACTGGAGCCATCAAAGTTTTTAAGTCCACAACCTCAGGTTCGTTCCAATCTATCTTCACTGCCTTGTCCTCTCTATCATAGGATGACTGGAGGTGCCTGCCACTGTCCTGAGCTTGATCGGCCACTCTGTAAACTTTGCATTTCCTGATAAAATCTAAAGGCAATCTGGAATGTATCTTTCTTTTCACTTCTAAATCATCTGAGAGATTCATCCAAAAGTCCTCTACCTGACATTCATGCTTGTACTTTCTACCAACTGTCTCCTCTATATACCCATAAGGATCAAAATTCTCCCTCAATGAAAAGAATGAAAATGAATATAAGGCCAACTCTCTTTCTGCATCATCTAAAGTTGGAGCATTAGGACATACCTCAACTGAATTTCCTAGTATGATAGGTACAGGAATTCCAGTTCCATGCCTGTGTCTGAATGCCTTCGCATAAGCTGCCAACTGCCTAGTCACCTCAAGTAATACTATCCTGTCTGTCTGATATCTTGGCAACATATATGGAGGTGAAGGACACCCATGAACTCTAATATATGTAAACTTCTGGAATTGGATAAACCAAGCACCATACCTCTTAACAAGCTCTTGTGCCTCTTGAGATAGCCGATTGTGAATCCCGCCTTGCAGTGCCCTGGTGATGTTCATTGTGAAGGTATCATTGACTAACTTGTAATTACTTCCAGGTGGATTATGCAAATGAACATAAGAGTCACAAACTCTGACTTCTCCAAGTCCTCTTCCAATCACTCCTCTGTGAGGTAGTCCTACATATTCAAAACTCCTGATCAAGGCATACATGATGTACGAGCTCATGTGGAAGGATTTGGTAGCCTTCAGTCTTCTTAACTGCACGTCCAAGCAATGGCTAATAATTCTAGCCCAATGAATTGTTCCTTTTCCTTGAACTATCACTTGGATGAAGAAGAACATCCACTTCTCAAAATAGAAGGCTTGAGGAGCCCCTGTAACTCGATTGAGTAAGGTTATCAAATCTCTGTACTCCTCCTGGAAGTCGATCCTATGTGGTGTGTTGGGAATCTTGCTCAGGCGAGGATGACTTTTGAGTAACCAATTCTTATTGATGATGCTCAATCAAGTGTCTGGATCATCTTCGTACATGGATCTAGCTCCTTCCAAGCTTTTGTAAATCATATCTTTATGTTCTGGTAGATGAAGAGCTTCACTGATAGCCTCCTCTGAAAGATAAGCCAAAGTGTTTCCTTCCTTGGACACGATCGATCTTGACTGTGGGTCATAATGGCGGGCACACTCGATCATCAGCTCATGGCACTGGACTGCTGGAGGGAAGCCGGCCGCCTTGATAATGCCACTTTCAATTATTCTCCTTGCGACAGATGATGGCTTTCCAATATAAGGGACCTCTCGAAACTTCTTCACATTGAAGTTTCCCAAGTTGGTATCTCCAATGTTGCTCCACTTTGACACGATCTTAGTCTCCAATTCTTCGTTCCTTTGATCTTCCTTCATGAGGGCTGGACGACTGGTGGATGCTCCCGCCTTTGGGGTCGCCATCTTGACACCTACACAAAATTTCATAATGAGCAATATACCTTGGAACGTAGAAATATAGACTGGATTTAAGTTTTAAATTTAGAAAACTTCATGATAAATCTTTGAATTATCATTTCCTAAATACAATTATGCAATTGGAAATTCAAAATTTCAAAATTTGAACAAGGGAGATTTTGCCATACCTCTCTTTGAGAACTAGCTCTAAAAAACGATGCAAAAATTAAGAAATTCGCTAGGCAAAATGAAGATCGAAGTGCTCTAGCAAATGCGCCTCCTTCATCAACTTCACCACCCTTTGGGGTCTTCAACACCTTGAGGAAAACTCGCTCCACCTCTAACCTCCAACAAAGTTCGCACTCCTTCTTGGATCAAAATTCGCACTTCTATTGCTTCTCCAAATCGCATTTAAATAAATGATTGAATGATGGATTAAAATGCTTCAACATACCTCTCTTATATAGGCGCTCACTATTGCAATTGCCTATAGGCCGACTTGGAAAATAGGCAAAAATAAATAAAAATTCAATAAGAGAAGAGGCCGACTTTTAAAAAAACATTAAAATAACATCCCCAAGCGCTCTCTTTTTAAATTTAATTTAATAATAATTAATTTCAAATGCCTTTACAATTAAAAATTTCGATTTTTTAAAGGCTTAAATTAATTATTAAATATCAACGCACATTTATTAAATGCAAATTTAATTAAAATATTTCAAGGATTTGGTGAATTTGGCATTTAATATGAGTTTTTCAAAGTACGCGCTCAAGCATGGGAATATAGTGGACATGAATAACATCGCTCTGGTCCCTGGGAGAGGGACAGAAGCGCCCTTTTATCTTTGGCCTTGCATCTCTTGCTTTTCTCGTTCAAAGTTTTATCCTGGACGTCCAAAATGGCCTTTTCGCTTGGAATCTTGAGTTTGATTTATTCCATCTTTGGAAGGAGTGTATCTTAAAACATTTTCGCCCCAGTCCCTTGGTGAGGGACAGGAGCAATCCCACCTTTTGTCCTTGGTCCTTGTCTTTTCCAATCGCCAATTCATGTTGCAGGGCAATCAATGATCTTCCTTGTTTGTTCCATGCATGCCTAACTCGTTTCTCCCAGACAAAATGAGCTCTTCCAAGGATATTCGCCCTAGTCCTTCAGTGAAGGAAAGGAGCGATTTTTTGCTTTTGAGCTTAAAATTGTCGATTCTTGAGGTTAACTCCTTGTTCATCGTCTTCCTAAAGACATTTTTGACTTTGCATGACCTTGCCTTGACGTGATTTTGGAAAGGAATGATTGATTCTATAGAAATCGCCCTGGTCCTCCAATGAAGGACAGGAGCGATCTTTAGTCCATGGCACAAATCCTTAATCATATCAATATCTAATTATCTTCAAGGCGTAAAACGTCATTGCTTACTCCATCTTGAGTGTTGGAAACGAAAGTGGCATTTTAAAATTAGGCATACTTGAATATTTCGCTCTGGTCCCTTGGTGAGGGACAGGAGCGCCTTAGCCAATTTCATCAAGTTTTGTGGCTTTTCGCAACTTCGTTCTTCTTTGAAGCATTCCAAATATCATCGCCATCATGTGCCTTGGCCTGGATTCGACCAAATTTGGAAGGGAAGACTTGATAATGCATTTTTCGCCCTGGTCCCTGGGTGAGGGACAGGAGCGCCTTGGCCATTATAGGCTCCACTTGTGTTTTGCAATCTTTCAAAATTATCTTCAATGGAGCGATTATGCCTTCCTTTACTCATCTCAAACGTAAAACTTGCTTTTCCTTTGCCAAAAACTTGTCTCTTGAGAAAATCGCTTTGGTCCCTGGGTAAGGGGCAAGAGCTTCCTTTAAAAATCACTCTGGTCCCTTGGAGAGGGACAGGAGCGCTTTAGTTACTTAGGTTGATTTTCTTCATTGTGGTCCATTCAAGTTATATTCAACGAATAAAACATACTTCTCTTGACCTCCTCAAATCACGAAATCACTTAAATCCTGTGAGGACAATGCAAATTTGGGATTTCAAGCTCCGGTCCTTCAGTGAGGGACAGGAGCGCCTTTTGTAAATCCAAGCTTATCCGTCCTTTGTTAGCCTTCCAAATTATATTCAATGGATAAATCATGCTTTCCTTGGTCCCTTCAAATCATAAAATTGTCCTGATCCTGCAAGAACAGTGCAAATTTGAAATTCAAGCTCCGGTCCTTCAGTGAGGGACAGGAGCGCCTTTTGTCCTCAAGGCCAAATCTTTACAATTTTCATCCCAAATTTCCGTTGCTGGGGAAGATATCATCATTTTGCAAGCTATGAACAACAGTCCAAATCCAAAAAATGTCCAAGAAGGTGCGTTTGAGGAAAATCGCTCTGGTCCCTGGGAGAGGGACAGGAGCGAATTTGTCCTTTAGACAACGATTTCAACCTTTCACTGCTTTTTGACTAAGTCAGGATATTCCTTCATGCTCATTTCATCCTTCATTGCGTCCTTGATGCTTCAGTTCGATCAACCAAGGCCAAAACGATCTAAGAAAACCATTTCGCCTTGGTCCTTCAGTGAAGGACAGGAGCGATTTGGTCTTAAACTTTAAAAACTTGTCATTTTTGAGTCTTCAAAATCTTCAATTTACGTCCAATTGTATCCCCTGGCGACCCTGCACAAAACAATCAAAACAAGTCAATAACCAAGATGCACCAAATATCACTTTCGCCCTGGTCCCTGAGAGAGGGACAGGAGCGAATTTGCCCTTATAAGCCAAAATGTCAAAAATTTAGGTCTTCAGATCACTTCATCATGTGGGGTTAGGTCGTCTTCAAGTCCAGGAATCGGTTACCTTGCTTCCAAAATTTGGTTAAAGTTTGCCCAGACAAAATGTATAACTTAATCATTAAAATGCTAACACTTAGACCTAACTTGAATTTGCTCTCAAAATCCTGACTGGACCCATCCTGAGACATACTCAGCTTCCTGGCAGGCTCATCCTATTTCAAAATTGCGATCTCCGTGAGGATGCTTAATAATCTTTCGAAATTTGACTGGACTTCGGCTTGAAAATATCAAAAGGAAACTCCTAAGGCTTAGCCCTAGTCCAAACGACTCACTCACTTACTCAAAACCCTAAAAGCAGAGAGAAGAACAGGCAAAACAAAAGCAAAAAGAGGGGGTCCCCATTTTAATGGGGCGATGTGTGAAATGGTCACAACACACTCCAAGAGTTGAGAAATACGAAGTAGAGATTACAGCGAATGAATATGATATGGAGACCATTGATTTGGGTCCACTCACCTCTGAGCAAGCTATAGGTGATGCAACTGATTAATTTTAGGCAGTCAATGACATGTTGAGAGCTAAAATAGAGAAGAATAGAAGATTGGAAAGGGAGATAAGTGTGTGGAGGAACTATGTCCAACAATTTCAGTAGCCATTTACACATCAAAGTCCAGCAGCCACACCACCTCCCTTGCTTCCCATGGAATCAGTCGATCATATGGAGAAAATGACAAATTCAGCACAGTTGATGGATGCATGGATAGAAGATTCATATACTAGAGTAAGCAAGTTCATGAAGGGCTTCATGCAAGCACTTGATACAGTTATAAAGGTCCTCGGGAGAACTCGTGTCCTCATAGAAGCCTTCGAAGCATTTACTCATGCTAGAGATGTTATCATTCTAGTGCTTCAAGTAATAAGAAAAACACCAAGGGAAGTCTTATCAAGGGAGAAGATAAGAAGAGAAGGAACTACACCTAACCTTCTATGATGGAGTAGCCTACTTCGCATGAAGAAAATCATCTTCGAAGAGATTGGAAACGGATGTAGTCGAGTTCACGATGATATGCACCGAATCCATGATAAAATAGTGGGAGTAGCACAAATTGTTTTGGAAAGAAAGATTGATCCAGGGACAGTTATAGAGGCTAAGGTGTTAGAAGAAAGAATAAGAGTTATCTTCCATGGGGCTGATGGTATGACAACCAAAGAGCAAATGAATGATATGCTTGAGTTCGTAGTCTTGGCAAGCAAAACTCAAGAACTCGAACCTGAATGGGAGGATGCCATCATCAGGGCTTTTGACGAAGTCATGCACATGGAGGAGCAACTGAAATCTACCTGAGATCCCGATGACCGAGATAGAAGACATGGTGACTAGATTAATCAAATATGCTAGAAAGGAACGTGAGAAAGGGAACTGGATTCTAGAAGATAGTTTGTTATGATCCCATTTGGCATTTCGCGTTCCTATTGGAGGATGCTTCCTCGGTTTCCATGCTGACATATGCTATTTTCTCATTAGTTGATTCATGATGATGATTATCTAGATAGAGTTTTCATTTGTATCAAACCCTAATTAGGGTTTAGGTGGCAAGATCTTGGCCCTTGATCTTCATTCGATCTCGACCCTTCATTGTATTTGGGAGTCTTATATAAACTCAACTCATTTCATTTGTAATGGTTAATAAGAATAATAGGAGAATAGAAGAGAGAGTCGAATAATAGTGCTAGAATAGTGGCAAGAGAAAGACTTGAAGAATTGTTGTTGTTTGGCTATTGGATCAATAAAGCATTGAAGTTATAATGTTTTTCTGCTCAATCCTTGAAGCCTATTGCATGGTTCTTTTATCTTCTCAAGTCAATCTTTAATGTTAGTTTTAGTGTTTAGATTGAATGATGGTATGTTGCACTTGATGTATTGTGAAACTCGTTATCCATACCACTAGCCTCTTGCTGATTGTAAGTGAGCCTTGTGTGGTCAACTAGAACCTTTGAGATTGCTTAAGTTCGCTTATTGCTTAATCATTGATATGCATTAAACTAATGGTGTCTATGATTAGTAGTGATTTGAAAATCTCCAAACATCCTTAGAAGATTGCACTAGTTCTAGTGGAGTTGTTCGTGTATACAACTAGATGAGTTTCACTTATGTCGTTCTTCATCCATTCATTCTTAGGATAGCTTAGAACTCCTCTAAACCCTTATCTTTTGTCATTTTTTTGCAAGTCATTCCGTAGTATTAGGAAAGAACTTCACCACATATCATTCACTAATTACTTCATGAAATCTTTTGAACCATAAATGCCCCTAGATGAAACAACAATCACAACGACCAACAAAGCTTATCCACACGTAGTGAGCCTACATACATGAACCTTGGAGCCTTTTCAAGTGATCCTTAAGCTAATCTTCAGCATTTGAGAGATCTTATTCAAGAGAGGATACGATACTATTGGTTATTTTATTCTGTGTTCGCATGTGCCTAAAAAACACATCAACAGTTTGTTTTTAAGAAAGTACACCCACATTCTTCTACTAAAATCGTTGACAAATAATAGAAAATACTTGGATCCAATGACTAAGGGAGTGTTCATCAGTCCATAGACATCTACATGAACCGACTGCAATACTTTGGAGGCTCGCCAAAAATCACCATCTAAAAATCGAGCTCGATGCTTCTTTCTAGCCTGACAAGCTCTGCAAACTCCATGATTCTAAGTCTGAATTCAGGTAAGCCAACAACTAGCCCGAACTAGCTAAAAGAGATAGTGCACATTTAGGTGCCCATACCACTAATGCCAAAGATTGCTGATGAAAGTACTTTTGGCTACCATGGCGTGCTCCTGAGAATTGCCAGTGTCAACAAGTCTATAAAGACCATGATCCTCAAGACCCACAACAACTGTATTGCGAGTCTCCCTGTCAACAATATTACACTTGTGCCAACTGAAGACAATATCCAGCTTGGGAGAATCCCGAATAATCTAACTGACTAATAGTAAATTCATATCCATGCCAAGTGCAAAATAAACATTGAGAAATATTAAATTTCTTTCACTAGATTGAATTTGCACATAGCCCTTTCCAACAACAGTATACTCTTTGCCTCCTCCAAAGATGACAGAATCTCTGAAAGACGTGTACTCAATGAACCAATCTCAACAATGAGTGAAGTGTCGAGAAGCACCTGAGTCAATATACCAGGCAGATGATTTGACGTGGTCTGTTGCTCGTGTGGCCATAAAGGCATAGAAAGAAGACTCCTTTTGCTCAGTGTGCTCTACAACATTAGCCTTTTGCTAAGACCCTCCCTACTTCAATTGTTCAAAAGCCAAGCGTTTCCAACAATCTTTTATGTGACCATACTTGTGGCAATAATTGCACTGAACATTCTTCTTCTTGGAGGTGTCTGCGGTATTGACCTTGACTGTTCTGCTGAAAGGACTAACTTATGCCTTTGTCCTTATTTTGCTGTGAAAGCTTGTTCAAAAGAGGATGTACTGGTGTTGGTCCCAACCTGATACTTCCATCTATCTTGTTGCAGAAGCTTGTTGCAAAGGTCAAGAAACTTGAGATCAACACTAGTGGATGTGATATTGTGCGTCTCAATGAAATGCTCATAAGACCGAGGTAAACTTTTCAAAGCGATCACCACCATATCTTCTTCCTCCATTTTTCAACCAACAGCGTCCAAATGGTCTCGAATATCTTTGATTTTTTGTTAAATGCTTCCTTGAGAGACATCTTCTCATCCATCATGATCGAAAATAGAATGTTCTTGAGAAAGAACACTCTACTATTGTCTAAGGTTTTATGGAGATCCTTCAAGCGGTTCCAGATCTATGTAGTTGTCTTCTTGGAAGGGACTTGTGGCAGCTGATTGTCAATGATGGATAATTTGAGGAGCATGATAGCTTCACAGTTGCACCCATCATATTTGTCCTCATCTTTACTAACGGCAGTAAGACAAGGCGTAGTGCCCAACATGAATTCGTCCAAGACCTTATACACAAAGATTGTGAGCATCCATTGTTTCCAGGTGTTGTTGTTGTGGTCGTTGAACTTCTAATTGCTTTCCAACATAATGTTGGTCAAAAACCCCATCATGAATATTGATGGTCAAAGTAAGTTGTCCTTGTGTGTGCACAAAAAATGAGGCAAAAGCTTTTGATTTAAAATCAAATCAAAGAAACTGTTGGCACAAATCCCAAGGCATTGAAAATGTTGAGAAAACACTGATCCCAAGATGATCATAAAACAGCAGTAGCAACAAGGGATTTTGTTGGTCAAAAATCAATCAACAATGATTACACAAGACCCAAGGCACAGATCCCAATGCACAAATTTCAAGATTTGATTGTAGGAAAAAACACAAATTTTGTTCAAAACCCCAAAAAAAATCTGCAAACCCTAGGTCAAGAAAATTATCACCAAACCCCATGTGAGCTAGAACCTGAAAAAATTTCTGCAAACACCAATCACTCGAGCTGGAACCCTCGATTTTTAGGAAAATTTAAAAAACCCTGGCTGTCACAAACCAACAGAGAAAAACAAACTGTGCTCTAGCTGCAGCCAGATCATGAACAACAACCGTCGATAAAAAATCCGAGTAGAAATTTCAATTACGATCCACAATGGAAAGCCCAGAGACGAAGAATTCCCCAACGAAAAATAACTAAGAAAACCCTCGAACAGAAAACGTCGTGTGCAGAAAACAAGACCTCAAAATCGTGCAGGTCGCCGAAAAAGAAACCTCAAAATCGTGCATGTCGCCGAAAAAGAAACCTCAAAATCGTGCAGGTCGCCAAAAAAGAAGTCGCATGGGTCTGTAAACACATCCCGTCACAGTATAGATGAAGGTAAGCTGTGCAACATAAACCAAAAAAATCGCATCGAGAAGAACAAAATCTGCAGAGACGTCGCGAAGGGCCAGAAAATTGCGATTTTCTTCGCGCTGAAAACGCACCCATCAATAAACAAAATATGCGAAAAAACAAGCAAAACATTGTCGTCAGGATTGCAGAAAACACTAACCCATGATTTCTCCTTGGACAAAAACCTTCATGAAAAACGTGATATTCAAAATCGCGCGCCACGAACAAAAAAAAACTTCAAATTATAGCTTTAAGAAAAACCACGAAATTCTTCAAAAATTTCAAACCCATTCTTAATTAATAAATTGCAATTAACATTGATGGTTGCTATTTTTTGGGCATGTAATCCATACATAAAGCAACTCGTACGTAGATGAAGTTCGTTTATTTTCAAACTTTGAGTGCACTCTTCATTGCAGAATTAACTCCCACTGATTTGCATGACTACCATTTATTTGTTTACTCTGAAAAGTTGGGTAGGAGTTCATTAACTCCACAAATTTTTGGGCAAAGTAGTGAAATTAATAAAAAAAAATTCCAGATTTTAAAAATGGATGATTTCAATAATTTGATAAAATTAAAATTAATTAAAATTATACCAGTAAATTTGTTTAATAGTTAAATTATTAATGATATATAATATATACAATCCATTTCTTATACGCAACCTATAAAAATTCCGGTTCTGTCACGTTGGGGGTTAGTTTCTTGTTTCTGGTAACAGAGAATTATATCCATGAGTGACCATGTCCTTTAGCTGTTTTTAAAATTATTTATTTCACCTAAAACAAAACAAATTGCAACAGATTAACAGCAATGGAGCTGCCAGAGAACAAACTAAAGATCTCATGGACCCAGAGGCATTTGCAGGGCACAATCATTACCAGTACTGCGACAGGTATTCTGATGTATTTAAATTAATATAAATTAATTATACTAAAAATTCTCCTTTATAGGTTTCAATCCAAATTATTGACAATGACAACAAAACGAAAATTATTGAAAACAAATAGGGAGGAAGCTGCATGTACCTCATTGGAAATTAGTTCCACAATTGTTGACAGCTGGTCTTCAAAAGTGAGAGTCTCTGATGCCGAAGGGAGCTCACCTAACTTCTCGCCGATGGGACTTTTACCGGCTGAGTAGCGTAAAGCGCAAGAAGAGCGTCTATTTGAGTGATTAACCGGCCAAGATCGAACTCTGGATTATATGCCTTTCTCATTAGAATTTCATCAATGATTTGCGTAGGCGTGAGAGGGGATTGCGAAGATGAATCTGCCTGCAAAACCCTTGAAAAGACACTAATGGCAAAGGCTACGATAAAGAAACTGCTCCTCTAAAATGGGTAGAAGAAAGATTGACAATGGTTAAAATTAGCACCCTCGGCGCAAATTCGAGGGAAGCACGTCAAAAGGTACAATCGACGAAGGCGCGTGGGAGGGAATTCATTGGAGAGAGACTGCGTTTTAGGTACCCTATTTTTAGGATTTCCTACTATTGATTTTAACTAGTTTATATATCTATATAAAGCTAAAGATATATCAGCTAGTTATATTTTTTTATGATTATTTTGTTTGATATATGTGAAATAATTTTAAAAATTTAATAAAAATAATTGATATATAAATATATAAATATGTACATAAATATATACAAATTTAACCTCCTCTTGCTTTTTTAATCAATTCCACTATTTTTATCTTTACAAAGGACATGCAATATTTTATTAGCACACATGTCAATGTCTGAAAAAGAAATTGGAGTTTTCTTCAAGTATGATTTTTCTTAAAACAATAATAATATATAGTATTTAAATTATTTTATTTTATTTAAATTATTAAATCTTGAAAAACAAAAGTCATTTAATTTTACTGTCATATCAAAAAATAAAATAAAAAATTTTATTTATTAGATTTTATATTTTTTAAATGCAAAACTTTTTTTATTTTGAAAAGAAAAAAATATATTTTTATCAATAAAAAAAAATCTTTTTACCATTAGATTTTATATTTTTTAAATATTTCATTTTCTTTATTATTATTAGATTATATAATTTTTAAATACAAAGGTTTTTTTTTTGAAAACAAAAAAATATTTCCTTTATTATTATTATTATCATATTTTATATGTTTCAAATGCAATTGTAATTTTCTTTTGAAGAGAAAAAAATACTTTTTTATTATTATTATTATTAGCTATATTATAATAAAAAAGCATAAAAAAATTAAAGAAAGTTTCTAAATTCATATTTAAATAAAAAAAAATTTTAAGATTTTAAAAATGGAAAACAATTTATTCATATCTTTAAAAAAATAAATTAATATTTTTTCTAATAATATTATAAAATAAGATGTATTAATACTATATTATTTATTTATTTTTATACTATTTTATTTTAAATTATTAATTTTTAGCACCACGCTTTCTTGATAAGGAATAATATTATAAAATGATATATAATAATATTATATTGTTTATCTGAGATAGTAAAAAAATAAATGGCTTATTTGTGTTATAAAATAAAAATAAAATAAGATAAAAGAGTGGATAGTTTCTAAATTTCTAATTTTATCAATTTTAAAATATAAGTTTCTATTTAACTACACATGTTAGATCATTGCTAAACTTATTTCTTTTAAAACACTTGTTCAAGGTTTATTGCAGGTGGTGTGGTGTTTGAGCATATTTTGTTTATTATTTTTTTGAGTTTTGACTGTCATCAATGTATTATATGAATTCTTCTATTGTCTTTCTATTGTAATTAAGGTTACAGGTTACAGGTTAGTTTGAAGTAGACAAAACTCTAATTTTTAATTAAGTCTTGTTATATGCATGATTCATTAAAAAAAATTGAAATTGTTTTAATTAGAAAGCTATGTTAAAAGTATTTTTTAAAATATATATTTATTTTCTTTACATTCAATTCTCAATTCCATGATGTTTTTTCATATTTATAAATTCATTATAATATTTGTAAAATTGATAAAAAAACTAAACAAATGGGATAATCGATTCCTCTCCCTGGCTGGCAAAATTCAAGTATGCCAAAAATTCTTTCATCGTATCCTTTGTACTACTCCTCTGCATGGCTATTTAATGACTATCAAATACTTGAGGTTCAAAGGACCATCAGACAATACCTCTGGTTTGATGGTAAAGGTGCTAAGAAGATGCATGTTGTAAACTTGAAATGGTGTCACATGGCCAAAAAGGTTGGTGGCCTTGGACTAAAAGACCTAAAAACACAAGGCATCGCCCTCGTTGCAAAATGGATCTTCCATGCATTGGATGGGATGGAACCCTGGAAAGTCCTGATTAGAAACAACATTGAAAGAGGCACTCCAAAAAATGCCAAATCCTGGAAACATCTTCCTCTTGCTGAACTGGTTATGGGTAAGTTTCATGTCTCAGTGCAAGGCTCATGTGTGTTTAGATCGATTTGGAAAGCATGGGAGCATGTCAGACACCTTATTGACAACCTTGGTGTTAGTAGTAATGATGTCCTCCACGGGGAAAGATCCATATGGTGGAATCTTTACCATGCTAACAAGCCTCTTGGCCTTACACAAGGCTACTCGGCCAAATTATGGGATAAAGATGGTTTTAGATACTTCACAAACATGTTTGAGCATGACGCACTTATCAGCTGGGAAGAATTGAGCTCTTTCCACAACCTACCACCTACCCAAAAAAGGACTTATCTGATGGTTAAAAGGGCATGGGAGGCCCTGGATCTACCATCCACTATTGACCTTGACTCTCACAGATTTTTAACATTCAAATGGAAAGACGGTTCCCAGCTATTCAAAATTAAATGCTCTAGCATCTATGATATGATTGTAAATAATGGCTCTATTGTTTTACACACTAATAAGTTTTGGTATGCTGATCTATCTAATAAGCTTTGGCAGAAATGTTTTATGCGGATCTGGAAAAGCCTAATCCCACCTAAAATACAATGTTTTAAATGACAGATCATATTAGATAGACTTCCCTTGAGAAAGGGACTGGCTAATGATGATTTATGTTCAGTTTGCAAAATTCCTGACACTTGCAGGCACTTTTTTTTTTACTGCACTTTCGCCAGGGAGGTTTGGTTAATGTTTGGTTTTGTTATTCCTATGCATATAAATATCTTTAACATTATATCCGGACATATTGATAGCTTAAAAAAAGGATGCTAATCTGTTTTGGTTTATACTATCTTCCTTTATTATGTGGTTCATTTGGAAAATCAGAAATGAGGATAGGTTTAATTATAACAATAGATGCCTTACTGAGTCTTTTTTTAGACTCACTTTTTTAAAATTGCTTCTCAGGTATGCTTTCTCATGAATCTGGAAAAACAAAAGTTCCTTCGCTTCCTCGGGGATGGGCATGCAACGATGTTTGTGTACGAGGTGAAGAATGGCTATGAGTGGAGGCGGCTTTCAAGTGACCTCTCTTCATTCGAGGAGGCATTGAAGGTGCTTCATAAGGAAATCTGCAAAAACAAAGTACCTGATGCAGATCACATAGCCATGCTCGCCTAGATTCAAGATAAAAAAAAAGGGTGGTTTGGATGGAGGGGGCCCAAGGATGGACCGCCTGGATGGACACCTTTGATAATATTTTGCATTAGACACACCATTTTTGTATAAACAATTACTCTTTACTGGTAGTTAGTTTGGGTTGTTAGCTCTCACAGTGATTTTGGTGGTTGAGGCGGTGCCTCCTTGTATAATTTTGTAAATCTTTTATCCTCAATTATCAATATAAAACAAAAAAAATTAAGTACTTAATAAATTAAGATTATGTCAAAAGTACTTTTTCACATTTATAAATATCAATATAGCAACAAAATTATTGTTTTTCATATATCTATTACTTTCTTTACATTCAATTCTTAATTTCATGATGTTTATATAATTTAATTACAAAAAATAAATTAAAGGTTATATTAGAATTATTTTTCTATATCTATAAATATGAATATAGTAGGAAAATTGTTATTTTGAAAAAATATATAAAAGATTTCTTTATTGCTATTGGACATAATCTTTTATAAGTTTTAAAGTATATTTTTTCATGAACAATAAAAATAATTCAATACTAAGGCTTGGAATGTGATGAGGGATGGTAAAATTTCTTGATCTTCACATACATGCAATATAGTCCATCATTAAAAAAATAGTTCTAGAAATATTAATTCATAAACTATCATGTAATTATTATAAAATTACTTCAAATTTAATTAGGTGATAATTATTTGAATCAGACTATGATCTATAAAAAAGAAAGAAAAACAAACTAAGAGGTCCCTTGAAATATTAACCTAAACCAAATTGAACCCAAATCTTAAACTAAATCGATACTTAACTCTAACACTAAACCAAATCAAATCCTAACCTTAAATCAAATTTAAAAACCTAACGCTCAATTGGCCTCTAACTATAATATTAATAAAATATTAAACCTAATTAAACTTTGACCCTAACCATGAACCAAAATCTTGATGGTATGATGAAAGAATAAGTATCTGGTAGATTACGGAGAGGGGGGAGGTGAATCAGTAAACTGAAAAATAGATATAAACTTCCCAATCTCAAACTCAATCACACAAAGTAAACTTTCATTGTCATGATCAATACTCATAAGAATACTCAACATCAATCGGTTAACTGTTATAACGACTTAACAGTAAATAACTTAAATCTTGTAAACATCAAAATGCTTAATCATATATCAACATACTTCATCTCTCGATGCTTCCAGTTATCATGCCTTATCAGAATAGTTAAGTAGTCATTCAAATCAACAAATAAGATCATAACCACAAAAACATTCACCACATGACACAAATGTTTATACGTGGAAAATCCAAATAGGTAAAAACCATAGTGAGATGAGACTCACAAGATAGCTATCTGAATTCTTCTGAAGTTCGCCCTGTTAGGAGCCAAGCCTGTTAAAGATTTTACAATAAGTCTTGTTAAGAACTGATCCTGCTAGGAATCACCCGGTTAAGGGATTTACAAAATGCTTTGATGAAAACCAAATACCCTATTAGGAGTAACCTCGGTAGAGGATTTGAGAATCCAAGCTAATGGACCACCTTGTTAGAGGATTTAAGAAGTAACCAAGCTTGTTAGAGCTTACTCGGTTAGAGGATTTTAGTTTTGTTGTAATTGTTAGAAAACAACAGGTTTTCTTGATCTGTCTGAATAACACTACATTTGCTTGATCAGATCCTTTTAAGCTTCAATCTGCTTTTACACAAACTGCAAATCCATTCTCCGATTAGGCAACCACATACTCAACTAATTTCTGCCAACTTTGCCAACAACTTTACAAACAACTTCATCGACCTTAAATACAAATCAATTAGGTCAGTAACACAACAAAAACCTAATTCTCTCATAAAGATTACAAATAAATTGGTTCAAGTGTGACCGTTGGATTTACATAGCAATATATACACATTCTTCAAGAAAATTCCAACCACTCCTTGATCATCGCTTCATCAGACTTTGTAACTCATCACATGTTATGCATTAGATGCAATCCACTTTGCTCATTCCCTAGAAAATCAAACAAACACGCCAAAACAATCTGAACTTATCCTCATACAATAATCACATGTGTCACCATCATTACCGCTCATCATTAGATCTTAAACCAACAAACTTGATCGGTTAGGGTTTAACAAAAACAACTGGTAGGATTTACTAGTTACACTACATAGAAAGGGTTTAACCTTATACACCGGTTTACCAGTTCAACTCACAAACTTAGATACCGGTTTACAACATCTTCCTCAAAGCTCTTCCTACCAGTTAAAAGACAATATCAATAACAACAACAATATCAACAATATCATAAATACCATCACCGGTTCAATTGACATCAATGACAGCATAACATATCATTAATGTAATCTTCATGCAAATGCCAACAATGTCCCCCTTTGGCATTGATGGCAATATAAATATCAATGCCTCTGATTGCTGCTATGATTGGTGAATAGGAATCCTGGTTTACATTACCAAGTATTCACCATGCTCTGTCTGTCTTCAGCCTGTCGTCGGTTTCCCTTTGCCAATCACATAATGCTCCTCCTAATCACATAATTCTTCTCCCCCTTTGATAGCAATGCCAAATTGAAAGTAAAACATGTAATTGCAAATTTTCACTGTGCATCAACAAAATACTACAACTTGATGCACCCCCTGTGGAATACATCCACTTCTTCATCAATCCATGTAAAATTTTGCAAGTGATTTAGGGACTGATGCAATCAACATCATGCTTAACTAACTTCACGAAGAGGGACAACCCCCAACTGACTTCTAAGATACTCAAAAGTGGTCTTAGGCAGAGGTTTGGTAAAGATATCTGCAAGATGCTCCTTGGTAGAAACATGCTCTAAGATAACATCTTTACTTTGAACTTTTTCTCTCAAAAAGTGATACTTCAATTCAATGTGCTTGGTACGCGTGCAAAACATGATTCTTAGAAATATTAATGGCACTTGTATTATCACATAAAATCTTTATAGGTTCTGAGATTTTCATCTTACAACCTTCCAAAATGTGCCTCATCCAAATAGCCTGTGTGCAATTCATATAAGCTGCAACATACTCAGCTTCAGCAGTAGATTGTGAAGTACAACTCTGCTTCTTAGTACTCCATGAAACAAGCCTTCCTCCTAGAAAGAATGTTCCATCAGTAGTACTTTTTCGGTCATCAACATTTCCTGCCCAATCCGCATCTGTGTATGCCTTCAAATCAAAGTTTCCTCCATATGGATACCATAATCCATAGTCAACAGTACCTTTTAGATACCTAAAAATTCTCTTTCTTGCTATCAGGTGTGATTCTTTTGGATTCTTCTGAAATCTAGCAACTATACCAACCGCATGGGCAATATATGATCTATTGTGAACAACATAGTGTAATTTTCCAATCATTGACCTGTATTCCTTTTCATCAACAGACTTAGATTCATCTTCCTTGGATAACTTACAACCTATAACCATTGGTGTTCCAACTGGTTTACAGTCACTCATGCCAAAAGTCTTCAAAACCTCTTTCGCATACTTAGATTGTGTAATGAAAATACCATTCTTCATTTGTTGTATTTGCAAGCCTATGAAAATTTTTATTTCCCTACTAAAGACATTTCGAACTCATTTTTCATTTCATCTGCAAAATTGTTGCTCATGACATCATTACCTCCAAAAATAATATCATCAACAAATACTTCACTGACTAGTATTTCATCTCCTTCAGACTTGAGATAAATATTACTATCATCACTGGTTCTTGCAAAGCCTATCTTCATCAGATGTGTATGAAGTTGTTCCTACCATGCTCTGGGTGCCTTCTTTAATCCATATAAAGCTTTATGCAATCTTCATACCATGTCTTTCTCATCTATCAAAGCATAACCATCTGTTTGCTCTATGTAAACCTCTTCTTCCAATATCCCATTCAAAAATGCAGACTTAACATCCATTTGATACACCTTGAACTTCTTTTGGGCTACAAATGCAAGTAAAGTTCTTACACCTTCTAGTCTTGCTATTGGTGCAAAAGTTTCACCATAATCTTCTCCTTCTTCTTGAGCATAACCCTTGCAAACTAATCTTGCCTTGTTGCGAACTACAACATCATCTTCATTTAACTCGTTTCTAAATACCCATTTAGTACCTATAACATTCTTGTTTACCGGTCGAGGTACCAGGGTCCAAGTGTTGTTCTTCTCAATTTGATCCAATTCATCCTCCATAGCTTTAACTCGATAATCATCACCAATTGCCTCTTTAGCACTTCTAGGTTAAATGGTGGAGACCATGCAAGAGTTCTCTCTTATTCTCCTTCTAGTTAGTACTCCAGCATCCTTATCCCCAGTAATATGCTCAGGACTGTGGTTCGGTCTCACATATGCAGGAATAACATGATCATTCTCTTCAGGTTCAACTTCTTCATTATCATCTTCTTCTGAATTTATTCATTCCGGTTGAAAAAGTACATCAGAATTTGTTTTACCGATTTCTAATTTAACAGTTTTAGGTTCCAAAAGAAAAATGTAAGGATCTTCATCCTTTTTCTCTGAATTGGTTCCTTTTGAGACTTCAAGACATTCATCTACTCGAACATCAACACTCTCAATAATTCTCTTTGTCTGGTTGTTGAAGCATTTGTAGGCCTTACTCTTGGTGGAATGGCCAAGAAATATGCCTTCATCACTCTTAGCTTCAAACTTTCTTATGTAATCACCTCTTTTAATAAAATATTTTCTACCAAATATCTTAAAATAGCTAACATCAAGTGATCTCCCATACCAATATTCATAAGGGGTCTTGTCCTTACCTCTTTTCACCAGAACTAGGTTCAATGTGTAGACATTTGTACTTACAGCTTCTTTCCAAAATATTTTCGCTACATCTCCTTGTATCAACATTGTCCTAGCAGCTTCAATCATTGACCGGTTGTTCATCTCTTCTATACCATTCTATTGTGGTGTCCTTGGTGCAGAAAGCTACCGCTTGATACCATTCTCATCATAGTACTTAGTGAATTCCTCATAAGTAAATTCACCACCTTGATCTATTCTCAAACATTTTATCTTTTTGCCACTCTCTTTCTCAGCTAAGGCCCTAAATTCCTTGAACAATAATTAGTGAAGATCATAAAATATATGTCACCTTGAATGCTTCTTGTTCTTATTGGTCCACATAGATCTTTATGAACCAAATCTAACAAGTGCTCTGCTGAGAAGGACTTGCTCTTGAAAGTTGAAGAAGTCATCTTTCCTAACTGAACAAAGAAGTCATGTTAGTGTCATACTGGAAGCAAAGAGCATAATGTAATGACAACTGGTTCCCACCAATCATTGGCCAGTAGGTGACAAGGATCAACTCTCACCGGTAAGTGGTAATACTGAGCTTATATCCCAACATGCATGGAATGCACTACAACTCTCTGAGATAGGTCAGTCAAGAAACATAAGGCAGGTGGTTGAAGGCATATACCAGATGACCATAGTGGAACATGAGGTAGCCTCCAGCATGTGAAACCATGGATGTGCACTGGATCAACAATGGAAAGTATGATGAGCTACTGAGACAGAAAAAAGGAAGAGTATGAAGTAATGAGTTTGCCACTTTGGCAAACCGATTGAGATGAGGTCCAAGCTAATGAAGGAGAAGGAAAGGGTTAGCTCTGTAGATATGGAGTTACATCGAGAGACAATATTGTGTTACTTGGATGCAGATGGAGAACAGTTGGAGGTTGATGGCATGGAGTCATCAAGGGTGTCACCGGTGTGCAGGCAAAAGTGATGTCATGATTGGACACAGCTAAAGATTGTTGACATAGAGATCCTATGGGTGTTATCGGTATGCAGACAGAAGTGTAGTCAACTGGTAAGGTTGTTAACCAATAAGAGACCAAAGAGACAAAGGTGGAAAGCTCTCATCAAATGGAAATGTGTATTAGTGGTTCACTCTGAATGTATGCTGAGGATTGACATGTTTGGTGATCGGGAAGATGTGATCCCACTGATAGAACATGAGACTGCATGGTTCAAAGGTTAACCGGTTATTGTGTATAACTGATAGGGTATGATGAATCAGTAGTACAAAGTATACATCAACAATGTGTTGGTCGGTGACTAAGCCTGAACCGACAAGTGAAGAGGATGCTGACAAAGATGGCAAGTGGACTCCAGGTGGAAGACATACAAAAGTTGGTGAAGTGTGTTTTGACGAGGTTGGTAATGGGTAGGTTGACATTAAATATCAACTGTGACTTTCACGGGTCAAGTGCAGGGGTTTGCGGCTCAATGCAAATCGAAAAGAAAAGATCTCCAATGTGATGATCGATGCAGGATATCCAGGTGCAGACAAGATTTGGTGAAGGGTTTGCAAGATCATTTATAGTGATTAACATTGCAAAGCCGACAAATGTTTGAAGGTTTCCATGTTTAGCTAACATTTATTGGAAGCAGTGTGATTGCCAGTGATGGGTGATTTGTTGTAGGTTGACATTCACAAAGAAGAAATCCGATGTGATCTGATATGGATTGAGTTGGTAGAGAAAACCCTAGCACAATGTCCATCTTAGTGGGAAAGCTCACATATAAATATGCAGACCAGAGATCATACATGATGATGATGCAGGTTAGAAAGAGGATAAGAAGAGAGTATCAGTGGTTCAATCCAAGTGTAATTTGTCGAAGATCATAAATGACTAAGTGTGTGTGGAGGTGCATTCGGCAAGAGTGTTTAAGAGAGGTTTAACCAGTAAAGTTAGACTAATCAGTAAACTACAAAGAGTGTAGCAGTTAAGTGAACTGATAGTGCTAGAACCAACAGGAAGAAGACAAAGGGTTCTTTAGTGAAGTGGGAGTGTCAGTGAAAATCTGGTAAGGCAAAAACAGAGCAAGGATTTACTGGTAAGTAGAGTAACCGATAACCAAGTGTAGAGTCTGACAGTTCAATCAATCGGTAGAGTCTGCAATGAATTAGTGTGAGTAGAGAAATGGTAGAGATCAGAGAAAAGTAAATCAGCAAAGTAATAGAAAGAGGACTCAATCGGTAAAGTTGCAGTAGAGAGTGAAGGAGAGAAGGATTAGTGTGAGTAGAGAATAGGTAGAGGACAAAGAAGGGGAAGACCAGTTGAGAAGAGTTGAACCGGTAGTGTGATTTGATTATGAGAGGTTACATAATTCATTTGTAACCGGGTTATAACAATTATATTGTTTGTAATCATTGTGATCATTGAGTTGGTGCTTTGTGGAGGGGTTGGTTCTCCTTAAGTTGGTGCCCTAAATCAGCAGGGGTTGGTGCTCCTTGGGTTGGTACCCTAAATCAAGGGTTGGTGCTCCTTGGGTCGGTTCCCTAAACATTGTAATACAATTGTTTATTGTGAGGCTGGATTTGAGTAGTAGACTTCAGTAGCATTTCTCACCAAGGTTTTTTCCATATTGGGTTTCCCTCATATATCTTGTGTTGTGTGATGAATCCTTGTGTGTGCTTCCATAACATTCTCTTCCCCTATCTCACTGGTATGTCATCTTGGTCTTTGATAAGCTAACATGTATTCACATTTAGAATTAAAAGGGTTAAGATTAGAAAACCACCGATTCACCCCCGCCCCTCTCAGTGGCATATTGTGTTCAACAATTGGTATCAGAGCATAGGTTCCCGATTAGATAAGATTTCTCCAACTTGGATAGATTCTGGTGCGTGAACACAATGGTGAATTTTGAGTCAATCCCTACTCTAGTGTTTAATGGTTCAAACTGTTCCATTTGGAGTTGTAAAATAGAAGTCTACCTTTCCTCTTTAGGTTATGATGTCTGGATGTCAATTGTTAATGGTGTCCCTAGTCCTGTCAGTCCTCCAACCGGTCCTGAAGATGAAAGAAGATCTAAGTGTAATGTTGAAGCAATGAAGACCATACCCAGTGGACTCTTCAGTGATGTTTCATTGTAGGTGGATAAGTGCAATTCAACAAAAATCTTGTGGGACAGCTTGAAGAAGCTCTATGAAAATGAACCTAGCACTACAGAACCGATTTGTGAAAGCAAGAAGAGAAATGAAACACATGAGTATGCAGATGAAGATAGATCGGTTAACAACAACAATAATGATGAAGAAGAAACCCATTTCTTCATGGATCAAGAGACAAAAGGTGAGATGCACACATCAAAAAGGACAAAATAGATCAATCCTACCAGAAAGATGTGTTTGGCAGTGATGAAGAGGATGAAGAAGAAGTTGAGGCTGAAATTGACCTTGAAGGGGAATTGGTAAGTGCTCTTGAAGAGTTGAAAACTGTTAGAAATGAATTTAAGAATTACAAAAATTCAATTCATGAAGAATGCAGTGAGTTGAGAACATGTCTTGAAGAGTCAAATAAAAATATTTGCATATTGACAACTCAACTAGAAGAGGCAAAAGGAATGACTGATGAATTGAAATTAATCTTTGATGTTAAGAAGAGAAGATGTGAGGAGCTAGAGCTAGAAGTGGAAAGAAAAGGTAAAGAATTTCAAAAGCTAATAGGAGAAGTGGAGAATCTGCAAAAAGACCTTGAGAAGTGTCAGGATGAGCTCAAGGTGAGGATCCAATATGATGGCAACACTGAAGCCTTGGACAAAATGTTAAACAATCAAAAACACTTCAAGGATACCAGAGGATTGGGATATGATGTCAATGCATGCTCCACAAGCAAGGTTGTTTCCTACAAATAAATTAAGTTTGTCTCCTCAAGTGGAAACAACAAAGGACAGACCTTCACTATCAGAAACACTCCAAGGAAGAAGGTTGACCTAACTACAACTGATGAAGACATGAAGATGAAGATTGGTGCTGCAAGAAGCAATAATGTTGATCCAAAAGGTAAAGGAATGATGAAATAAGAATGCTTCATCAAAAATAAGAACATGAGTAAACAATCAAGAAGACCTGCTATTGGTAGAAGACAAGGAAATGTTGCTACCCACAAGACAAAGGAAGTGTGGGAAAAGAAGGGATTAGAAGAAAGGACTTCAGTGACCGGACAACTCAAGACAAGTACTTGAAGAATTAGAGATGGAGAAGCCAAACCGGTAAGATCATATCATGTTTGACAAAACAAATTTGTAAGTAATAAGCCCTCCTTCTCTAGTGGTCATAGGGCAGATGAATGTAAAATGGGGTCTAGGAATAGACAAAGTATTTTCCTAAGAATAGTAATTTAGTTTGTAAAAGATGAAATGCATATGGGCAGAAGACCTCAAAGTGTAGGAACCTATATATTCTCTCTCTCGGTTATGCAAACAATAATTATTCAACTATTCCAAGAAATGTAAATTATGTATGTTATAACTGCAATGGATTTGGCCATAGAAGTCATGAGTGTAGGAAGAAGAAGTTTCAGACATAAGGCAACCCTTCCACCTTCTCTTCCAACAAAATTGCAAGATATAGAGACTATGGCCAACATGGAAGAGATGCCAAAATGTATAGGAGTCAAAGACCTTCATGGAACCAAAGGAGAAATGTTCCTGCAAGATCAAGGCATCCATTGAAACGGGTAATGGGCTACAATAGCTTGGTTTGGAGAAGAAGGTCAAACTGGTTTGATAGAAGGTCCTCCAATCACTTGTCTGGCTTGAACACAATCTGCTACTACAACTGTGTTTTTTGAGAAAGGACCAATCAGCAAAAGGAAGCCACAACTTCTCCCAAGACTGCAAATGAAAAAGGGAGATCAAGCAAGTATGCAGAAAGAAGCAAGAGAATACAACCATGGGCAGACACTATGGATTCAATGTATAGGTGATATCTCCTAAGGCTTAAAGGATATGCAGGACTTTAGGGGGAGCTACATATTGATCATATATTCACCCCCAATTTTGAGAAGGACAAATGGAAGGACATGTTCTTACCGATACAAGGAAGAGAATGAAATGACAGTGTGTGTAGGTACTACCTTAGCTACACATATACATATGTGAGATGGATTACTGTTGCATGTGTCATTGGATGGTTCAAATTGCAATTGGTAGCAGAGACATTTGACTCAAGGAAATGGAGTCCAATGGATAAAGTGTCCTGGTGAAAATATTGAACTAGTATGGTAAACCGGTATGTAAAGTATGTTACCGATATGAGTCTTAACCGGTATTGTAGGTTATGTAAGTCAATGTGTTCTAGGATCATTGCAATAACTTTGGTAGAGTGGATTAAGGAAGTTATGTCCTAGGTGATATTGGAGAAGACCTGAATGACAATGTGTAGGTCTCATAGTTGACCTTATATGCATACATTATTATGATCTAACTGGTTTAATAACTGACATGATAGTAATATGGTTTGGCATTATGTTCATATAAGTGTTAGATAGTTAAAATAACCGGAAGACAACTGAGAGGGGGGGTTGAATCAGTTGTCACAGATTACCGGAACCATGAGCAATCTAAACTTTAATACCGAAACCCAAAACATTAATACCGGAATAACAGTTCAACCAATTAAGCATATATAATAATCACTGAATAAATACCATCCACATGACACCAAGATTTGTACGTAGAAAACCTGGTAAAGGGATCAACCATAGTGGGAAGCCTACCCACAGTCAGATAATACTTTTGTAGTAAGTATGTGAATTACAATTGAGGGGCCTGCACCCGCAGGAAGGCCAACAGCCTAGAGCGCACTGCTCATCACAAAAGGACCCTCATTGTCTACATATAAATCCAGACTACAATCTGGAGAACTATTGAATTGGAAAAGATAGCATCTCCTATGCCTGAGTATAATTCTAGTTAAGCTCAATACCAAATAACTAAATCCTTGTACATAAACCCAATTCGATCTCCAATGATCAACCAACTCCTCTGCCTGAATGGTATTACATTATTCACACATTACATTCCTTGACCATGACCTCTAACATAACCATGATAATCTACAATGAGATCTTATATTTATATATACAAACCCTCGACCAAAAACAATCAGGTCGACCATCAAACAATAAACTAATTACATAATCACAACCATGTCAGCCTTAGACCAAACAAATAATATCCAACACATAAAACATCCATGAAATACATTGATAGGTCCAATCCACACGTTACATTAAAGCCACTCCATAACCTAGATCAACGGGGACCCATTATAGGTCCACATGCTTTAGCAATGATCTCCATCTACCAAGTCTCAAACATGATCACCAACAACATCCTGAAACTCCACCAGAAGCAACACCAACACCACTTATGCAATTCATCAAAGATCTTCATCAAAAAGCTCTGTCGGTGAAACCCTCGTCGAAACTAGAAGCCAAGCTTCCAAGCAAATAGGATAGCATCCAATTAGCAGACCAAAACCAATTGACCAAATATGAGCATGAGTATCATGAACAAGCCAATTCCATCACCAAACTATACTATAGCCTACCAAATCATGCCGGATCTCCATCAACTAGAAACCACTCAACCTACCGGGACCAGAAGGGTGCTGGTAAAACATCCAAATAGATAGTGTTGGCATCAATGACAAAACATTAATGCAACACATAATCAATTCCACCAAATGGCCAACAATCTCCCCCTTTGGCATTGATGGCAACACTAGATGTGAAAAACATCTAAGTACCAAGAAATTCCAAACAAGTCTCCCCTAATGGAAGACATCCAACAATCTCTCACATACAGCTCTGAATGACAATATTTCTCCCCCTGTGAATAATATCTCTGTAAAGCTTTGAATTTTCCCCCCTTTCACTTTTTCTTTCTTTATGTTTTTCACATCAATATCACTCCTCCTTTGACATTAATGCCATAAATCTGACAAAAATATCAAAGAAAAAACATAAACTACTGAATCACAAAGCTTACTACTCCCCTTGAGTAGTAGTATCCCACATCAGTGCCAGAATGAATAGTATCTCTGATAGTGCATGTCGGACTGATGTCAAACCGCATCAATGAAGTCTCTACCGGAGGGGAAGAAACTCCCAATCTATCTCTCAGGTAATCAAATGATTCATTGGGCAAAGGTTTAGTGAAATTATCTGGAATTTGCTCTTTAGTGTTGACATAAACCAGTCTAACTTCATTTGCTTCCACCTTTTTCTTTAAAAAGTTATACTTGATAGATATGTGCTTTGTTTTAGAATGAAATACCAGATTCTATGATATATCAATAGCAACGGAGTTATCACAATGAATAACTACTGGTGCATCACAATCCACCTTTATATCCTTCAACATTTGCTTCATCCATAAAACTTGTGTACAGTTAGTAGCAACAAAACATACTCAGCTTCAACAGTAGATAAAGAAGTACATGACTATTTCTTTCTGATCCATGAAACCAACTTCTTTCCAAGAAAGAAAGCTCCATCGCAAGTGCTTTTCTGGTTATCAACATCTCTAGCCCAATCAACATCTGTATATGCACATAAAGTAAAGTTATCATCCTTAGGGTACCACAAGCCATATTTTGATGTACCTTGGAAGTATCTAAAAATCTTGTTCACCACCATCTCATGATTTTCTCTAGGATCGCTCTAAAATCTTGAAACAATACAAACAACATTCATAATGTCAGGCCTAGTCTGATTCAAATAAAGAAGACCTCCAATCATAGATTTGTATCTTGTAGGATTAGTGGTGCAAAAACATCTTTTCTTATCAATTTCTCACTTGTAACCAGAGGAGTACTTAGCGATTTAGAATCTCTCATACCAAATTTCTTCAACAATTCCTTAGCATATTTAGTTTGATAGATGAAAATACCTTTGTTAGTTTGAGTAATCTGCAAAACTAAGAAAAATTTCATCTCACCAATCATAGACATCTCAAATTTTGTCTCCATATTCTTAGAAAATTTTATGCATAACTTATCTTCACCTCCAAAAATAATGTCATCAACAAATACTTCAATAATCAGTATAT
The DNA here is from genome assembly GCF_030272615.1 of Cryptomeria japonica. Lineage (NCBI taxonomy): Eukaryota > Viridiplantae > Streptophyta > Pinopsida > Cupressales > Cupressaceae > Cryptomeria > Cryptomeria japonica. The sequence goes on along the minus strand of NC_081411.1, from coordinate 170,232,021 downwards.
CATCATCAATGATTTAATAATATAAATTACTATCAGCACCGCCCTTAGTAAAACCAAGCTTCAAAATATATTTATTTAACCTTGCATACCAAGCTCTGGGTGCTTGTTTCAATCCATATAAAGCTTTGCATAACCTGCAAACCATACTTGTATCATCTGATAGTGAAAAACCATCAGGTTGCTCAATATAAACTTCCGCATACGGATCCCCATTTAAAAATGCACATGTAACATCCATTTGATAAACCTTGTAGTTTTTATAAGCAGCACAAGGTGAACTCACAATATTGGTTCCCACTTTTTGACCAACTTTGACACTTAGATGAATATTTTGAAAAAAACCTTCACTTTTTGACACCTATAACTTTTAAACCGTTAAGAATTTGAAGATGATATAAACTAGTGATTTTTAACATCTTGTTCGTAGATTCTAAATATATTTTTTGCAAATTTGTTTGAATAAAATTTTATTGATTTTTCCATCTCCCTCAAAAGTAGTTGTTTACAACAAACAACATTTTTTAAGAGTGATGTGTATCTTGAAATACATAATTTGTTTTCTATAAATGATAAAAACTTAATTCTTTTGAATTTTGGTTTGTAACATCAATACCCAGGTCATGCACTTGGTTTGATATTGATATGTTGAATATTTTTTATTTTATTAAGTTTTGAAGTTCAACTAATTATAATTTGGATATAGGTGTACGTTTGAACAGATAAATTGTTTTATATATATCAAAATTCAATTTTCTTTTTTTTTTTGTTAGAAAGAAAACACCAATACCTAGTGCATAGATATTTTTTAGAATTTTTTTGAATTAGTTTACTATTTTTCCCAATGCATTGAACAAAGAAGTTCATGTTCGGTGAAAAACCTACATTCATAAGAAATAAAATAAAAATATATTAATGAAATTAAATATATTAAAAGTTATACTATTTGGAAAGCTTATAATAAGGACTAAATACTTTTAAAAAAAAACTTTTAAATGAATTAATTTGACCCCCCAAAAGCTAATGTAAAATTGTTTTTTTATCAGCATTTGATAGATGCAAAGGATACTCCATTGCAAGTATGATTTAGAAGTAGAGAGGTTCTATCCAAAAAAAATTGATCTAAGAGCCTTTGATTTAACTCTCTTCAATTAATTACTTCAAATGGGACCTCTTAAAGCTTAAATCATTATATTTGTTTAAAAATGTATGATTTCAGCAAAAATCAGGACGTACCAAAAAGTTGGAACCAGCTTTGTGAGTTCACCCCACAGGCAAGAAATAATCTTATAGCTTCAATCCTAGCTACATGTGCAAAAGTATCTCCATAATCAATTCCTTCCTTATGAGAATATCCTTTACAAACCAATCTAGCCTTATTCCTTATAACTTGACCATCCTCATTCAATTTATTCCTAAAAACCCATTTAGTTCCAATAAGATTTTTATTTTTACGCCAGGGAACCAAGGTCCATGTGTTATTTTTCTCAATCTGATCTAATTCTTCTTCCATAGCTTTCAACCAATATTCATCTTTACATGCCTCAATTACTGATACCGATTCAACTTATGAAATTAAACATGCCTCATTAGTTGCCAGTCTTCTTCTTGTCATCACTCCATTGCTCTTATTCCCAATGATTTGATCTTCTGAATGATTCAATCTCACATACCTAGGAGTTTTCTAACTTTATGTTCCTCTTCCCTATTCTTCAGTTATTGTAGAATTCATTGATGCTACCAGAGTAACTGGTTTAACTCTCCATTTTGGTAAAGGTGCTACCAGTTCAGATATAATCATTTCAACTGTCGGTTCCTTCTCATAAACTCCGATTTCACTTATGTTCAGCTCATCTACTTTGACATTAGCACTCTCCACAATTCTTTGCAATCTCTTGTTATAACATCTATATGATTTTCTTTCATTAGAATAAGCAAGAAATATGCCTTCATCACATCTAGGATCAAATTTCCCAATCATATCATCTCTCCTAATATAACATTTACTACCAAAAATTCTGAAATAATTAACTGTAGGTGTATTGCCAAACCATAATTCATAAGATGTCTTACTGGTTTCTCCTTTGATATGTACTTTGTTGAATGTATAAACCGTCGTGCTCACTGCTTCTCTCTAGTAGATATGAGGTAGACTAGCTTCCATCATAATTGTTCTAGCAACATCCAAGATAGTTCTATTCTTCCTTTCCACAACTCCATTCCGCTGAGGTGTCCGGGGAGCAGAAAATTGCCTTCTTATACCATTCTTCTCACAAAAGTTATTAAACTCACCGGATGTGAATTCTCCACCATGATCGGACCTCAAACATTTAATCTTCAATCATGTTCAGTTTCCACTTTAGCCTTAAAGATTTTAAACTTCTCAAATGCTTGAGATTTTTCTTTTAGAAAAGTAACCCACATCATTCTAGAATAATCATCAATGATTAGCATTAAATATCTATCACCTTGAAAACTTTTAACGCTAGCAGGGCCACACAAATCAGTATGAATAAGATCAAGAACATCATTTGACTTTTCTTGTATACTCCTAAAAGAGGTTCTGATCTATTTACCCATTTGACATTCTTTACATGTCGGATTTTAGGGCTTCATAATCTTAGGAATATCCCTTACTACCTTAGTTGAACTGATCTTCACAATGCAATCAAAATTCATATGACACAACCTTTTATGCCATAGCCCAATCTCATCAATCTGCGTAATCAAACATGTCTTCTCTCCGAAGTTCAAATGAAATATATTACCTTTTGTTTGTGTACCGGTTGCAATCTCCAAACCAGATCTGTTAATGATTTTGCATTTTCCATCCTTGAACTATAATTGAAATCCCTTATATACCAATTGTCCTACACTCAAAAGATTATGATTCAAAACTTTAATATAATAAACATTGTCAGTATTATTCTCACCATCCAATGATATAGTTCATTTTCCTTTGATCATACATGCTTTGTCATCTCCAAATCTAACTAGACCACCATCAAATTCTTGCAAAGATAGAAATTTCCCTTTATCTCCAGTCATATGATGTGAACAACCATTGTCAATTACCCATTCATATTTGTCTTTAATTTTAGCAGCAAGTGCCTTCTCTTCAGGTACATTCTCTTGTAATTTTGGATCACCTTCTTTGATAGTCAAGAACACCCATTCTTTCCCATTGCCAGATCCACTACCAGAGTCTTCTGTTGGTTCATCATCAGAATCAGTAATGTCTTCCTCATCTACAATGTAGCATGATTTTTCTTTGTTCTTCTTGTACTTATACTTATTCTGATATCCAGGGTTAGGTTTAAATGATCTTCCAACTCTTTCTTCAAATCTTGAATTCCTTTTAGAACATCTAGATGAAAAATGACCAATCTTATTGCATGCAAAACATTTAAAAGGTGTTTTTCCTTCATACTTACTTCCTACCGGTCCTTAGGCAATCTTCTAGCAAATAGTGCTTCAAGTTGCTCAAAATCATAATCTTCTCTCTTCATATCTTCTAATTCTGTTGCATACAAATCTTTCCAGTCTTGCTTACCGGTTGTAGATGTAGATGCATGAAAACTAGGTTCAGTTTTCACAGCTCCAGAAGGTCCAAATTCTTCAAGCTCAAAACCAGATAGTTTCCCAACCAAAGTATCTTTGTTGACAGATGTATTAGCGATTGTTCTTAATTCATTGATAGTAGAAGCCTTCATTTTGTAAGCCATTGGTAGGGCTCTCAGGACTTTAGAAACAATTTCAGCTTCGCTCAGAGTTCCACCACAACATTGAATTCCCATTACAATCTCATTTACCCTTTCCATGAATGCAATAATCCTTTCATCTTCTTTCATCTTCAGGTTTTCATATCCCACCCGGTAACCATCAAGTTTAGCAATCTTCAATGTAGGATCACCTTCATTAAGAGTCTCCAACTTATCCCATATAGCCTTTCTAGATGATTTATTGGTTAATCCCATTATTTGTTTATCAGAAAGTGTACACAAGAGGGATTCTCTTGCTCTACAATCATTCTCAAAGCTCGTTGTCCAGGTTTGCCAGAGGAGGATTGCCAGATCTTGGATTATAGGGTGTGACACCATTTTGTGTGATCTCCCAAATCTCCTTGCCAAGACATCTCAGATGAGTTTCCATCTGAATCTTCCATACTGTATAATTTGTTCCATCAAGCCTCAGAATATCCCTTCAAAAGATAGCTCCAAAAGAACTGAATGAGCTTGAACTGTTAGATGCCATAAGATCTTCCTCAAGCGGTTAAGCTTTCTATAGAGAGGACCAAATCTCCTATACCAATTGTTAGATAGTTCAAATAACTGGAAGACAATTGAGAGAGGGGGGGCGTGAATTTGTTGTCACAGATTATCGAAACCATTAATAATTTAAACTTTAATACTAGAACCCAAAACATTAAAACCGGAATAGCAGTTAAACCAATTAAGCATAAACAATAATCATAGAATAAATACCATCCACATGACACCAATATTTGTATGTGGAAAACCCAGTAAAGGGAAAAACCACGGTGGGAAGCCTACCCACAGTTAGATAATACTTTTGTAGTAAGTATGTGGATTACAATTGAGGGGCCTACACTTGCAGGAAGGCCAACAACCTAGAGTGAACTACTCGTCACAAAAGGAGCCTCACTGACTACATATAAATCTAGATTACAATCCAGAGAACTGTTGAACTGCAAAAGGTAGCATCTCCTATGCCTGAGTACAGTTTTGGTTAAGCTCAACACCGAAGGACTAAATCCTTTTACATAAACCCAATTCGATCTCCAATGATTGACCAACTCCTCTGCCTGAATGATATTACATTATTCACACATTACATTCCTTGACCATGACCTCTAACATAACCATGATAATCTACAATGATATCTTACATCTATATATACAAACCCTCAACCATAAACAATCAGGTCGGTCATTAGACAATAAACCAATTACATAAATAGAAACCATGTCGGCCTTAGACCAAACAAATAATATCCAACACATAAGTGTAGCGTCCTAAAATTGTGACACTTGCAATTTCGACTGCATTTGGGTCTTCACGATGGCGACACAACACTGAACCTGAATGGAGACCCCGAAACTTGCTCACGACACCAAAAACTGCATTTTTCCAGCACCCTGGCCTGATCCTCCTTGCACCCCGTTGTCCCGGGAGGTGGGACTAGAGCGCCCAGCGCCCTGGTCCCGCAGGACCATGGCGCCCAGTGCCCTGGTCCCTGGCCCTATTTTGGGCCCGGTCTCCTATGGGACTTCGGGCCTTTTTGTTTGCAAATTGGAAAACAACATTTCCTGGTCGGCCTAAGGTCGGGAAAATCAGTCTTTTAACCCTAATTGGCAAGTATATAAACTACATTTCCTCTCCCATTTGAGGAGGTCGAAAAGAGGAAGGACATATGTGTACAAGACGTGGAAACTCCATTCAAGCATTCAAGCATTCCTTCAAGCTATTGATCATTCTAAGTCTCCATTCAAGGCTAAGTGTTGCATTCAAGACAAGGATTCAACCATTGAAGAGGAGATCACTTACAACACATTACATGCTACAACATACAACATACACCATACAACAACATCTATACCTTCGCATATAAGGATACAAACATCCTTACAACAAGGTATAGTACTTGTTTTACATTACATTTACAAGCATTTCTCATTTCTTGGTTAATTCCAAAACTGGGGTTTGACCTAAGCGCAAACCCCTAATCCCTAACCCCGCAATCGTCTTCGCTTTTCTGTGTGTAGGTTGCAGGTACGCGGCTGAAATTGAAGATCTGGAATCCTTGTGCAGAGACGAACAGATCCCCCTTCGTTTTGCGGATTTTTCGGAGGACCGTGTGCACGCCGGGCGCCATCGTCCCGTCAACTTTTCCTCAAATTTGCAGGACAGAGCCGTCTCGACATTTTACTGCTAATTCCAGGTCCGTAGCTTCATATCATATCCCTATCTCTATTTATAAGTAAATCTTTCTTGCTTCTACATGCATTCCTAGTTCAATCTTTCTATCCACATTCTTTACAAAAGAGGGTATCCTTGCTATCACAACCCTTGAAACTCATATAGAATCCAATCTTACATTGTGTGAGATTGGATCTTGTGGGTTTCAACCCCTCTTTTGAATGTAAAGTCCCTCCTAAGTGAAAACCATCAACCCTAGTGACTCTCCCTTCTCTCTCCTCGGAGTTGGGGAGGGGAGAACGACTAGGGTTCGATTTTTCCGCTTTACATTTTGGTGAACCCGACATGAACATCCTTTCTGATTATTCATAGTTAGATCTGAAAATTGGATTCCTTGATTACATTTCCATGTTTGATCTTTTGCAAAATTTTAGAGGTTAATTGCATAAAAACCCTAAATTTTCTTTTTAAGTAATTAAACTTGTGAAATGTTTAATTGTTAATGCTTGTTTCAGATCTGCCCTTCTATTACAAATTATCAATTCATATTTGTGCTTTAATTTTGAGAATTAAGTGGTTAAGTGTCAAAACCCTAATTTTTGAAACTCTCTTGATTCAACCTTTGTCCGACAATTTCACTTATCAAAACACCTCCAAATTGGCTGTAACTTTGGATTCCACAATAAAATCACAATATCTTTCATCCCTGAAAATTTGGAAAAAAGTTGCGAGGACCGTGTGCACTCCGAGCGCCATCGTCCCCGACATTTTTTCCGAAATTTTGGGAGCTAGATCTTATTGTATTTTTCTGCTAAAATCCAGAATTTTGGCCGATTTTATCAATTTTAACACTTTCAAAATTACAGTCAAAGTTGGTCTAGCGATTGCTTGGATTGAGGCTTCTAATCATTCAAAAATTGTTGAAATTGAAATTTGTGTCAAAATTGTGTTTCTTACAGTCCTAAATCTGAAAAGTGTGTTATCATTCATTTGAAATTTCAGTGATTTGTCCAAATTTTTTGCAATTTGTGACTTTTGAAATTAAGTGCTTAATTACAACAACTTTGATTTCCGCTTTCAAAATTGAATTTTGCGTGAAATTGAGTCAACTTTCAAATTTCAAAACTTGCATTGCTTTTGGTATTCCCTCTAAAATCATAAAATTCAAAATTTCAGTTTCCCTCTCTTTTTCAAAATTCAAATTTTGCATTTTTCGACAATCTTGGTAGGGTTCAATTTTGAGATTGCAACTTTAATTTGGCCTATTTACAGATTGTAAAATCACTCAATTTTTTCAGGTTAGCTGTAAAATCATCATAACTTTCATCCCTGCAAATTTCGAAAAAAGTTGCGAGGACCTTGTGCACTCCGAGCGCCACGGTCCCGGACATTTTTTTTGAAATTTCGGGAGATTGTCCTGATTGTATTTAACAGTTTAAATCTGGAAGATTGGCTGGTTTTACTGAAATTTGCTACCTCTAAAATTCAAAATCTTCTCTCTTTCTTTAGTGCATGAGTTTTACAACAATAAGCCCTACTTACACTATTCCCGTTAGACGAAGCCTTAGAATTAAGTCTTTCCAAGGTTTAATTACTGAGGAGATGGAACCTAATTTGAATGGTCTTTTTAACGAGGACATGGGTAATTCCTCTAATCCTCTTAATGATGAAGAAGCTCTCCATGAGGTTTCTGTAGAACAACTTTCAAAATTGGATAACCAATTTGACGATTTTCGACAGTGGATGTCTCAAGAATACCCTGATAGTCAAGCTCTTCCTTTAATTGAGGGTCTAAAACGTATGCTTCAAAGTGATAAGAATGGAATTGATATTTTGCATGGTATTGCACACATTGTGGATTCAAATGTGATGCCTATGAAGAGTTGTGCCGAAACCTTAGGTTATACACAACCTCCTACTCAAGACAATCATTTTATTCCTTTGACGACTTCTATTGCTAGTATACCTACTTTTACATCAAACATAATGACTACTTCAATACAAGACATTCCTCCTATGATCATTAGTCATGGGGGCAATCCCTCTTCTTCAATCAACCCTCTTCCTTCATTCAATCCGACTTCTTCATTCAGTCCTTCAATAAGTGTTCCTATTACATCTCCACAAATGAACATGACGCAAGGGGGCAATTCATTTAACCATTCCATTCCTCCTTGTAGTGTTCCTCCTGTCCAATCATCTCCTATGACTAACTATCATAGTGTCCCACCACCTTACTCTCTACCTTCTTTCAATAACATAACACCTCCATCACAATCTAACACGTCTAATATGAACTCTTCGACTGAAGCGACTATTAACAATCTTGCACAAACTGTCTCTTCTTTACAACAACAAATTGCCTCTATGAATCAATCTAAGTTTAGTGTGCCCACATTTGATGTTGCGAGCCCACTTTCTCTTGACATTGTCCGAGCTATTCCCCCTAAACATGTTGAAATCCCGCATTTGGAGCTTTATAATGGTAAGGGTGATCCTCTAACACATGTTAAGACATTTCAAACAAGATGTACCGATTTTGCTTATGACCAAAGGTTGCTTGCAAAACTGTTTACTAGAACATTAAGAGACAAAGCCCTACAATGGTATTGCTCGTTGCCTTCCTATTCTATTACTTCTTTCGAACAACTTGCAAATGCCTTCATTCAACAATTTCAAAACAATATAAGTCCTAAAGTTACTTTGATTGATTTAATGCATTGTAAACAAGGTGTTAAAGAAAAAGTGACTGATTTCATTGGTAGATATAAGCATTTGTATGCTCAAATTTCTTTTCCAGTGCCTGACAATGATATTCAAAGAATCTTTATTTCTAATTTACAAAAAGACATTAGAGAAAAACTCCTGTTTTCTGAGTTTACTTCTTTCCAACAGTTGTGCGCAACTCTTCACAATTATCAACTGACTGTGAGTCAAATGGAACAATCACATCCTATGACTCCGAGTGATAAGGGTGATAGTAGTCAACAACCATTTGGGAAGTTTAAACCGAACAGAGAGTCCATCAAATTCAATGAAAACATCATCAACAACAATGTGAATGCAGCATCAGGTGTGTCTCCTATTTCTAAGTTTTTCAAGAAAGAAAGAAAGTTTACTCCTTTGAATGAATCATTGCATAGTATTATGAATAAGTTATTGGAACAAAATGTGCTTACTCTTCCTCCTATAAGGCAAATTGATCCTGCAAAGATTAATTCACCCTATTTTGATAACAAATCTTTTTGTCAATTTCATCGTCAACCTAGGCATGATACTGAAAAATGTTTTGCTTTAAAGGGGAAAATTAAAGATTTGATTGATAATAATACTATATCTATTTCTGGAGTGAATGATAAAGGCAACACATCTGTAGCTCCTCCTAACCAAAATCTTCAGATTTTTACTGATCCATTGCCTTCTCATACCTCTAATGCGATTGATACTACTGATTCCTCTGTCTCACTTGATGATCTTGTGTCTATGACTCCAAATGTGATTAACTTTGTGGAACAGCAGAAAATCCCTAAAGAACCTTCCATCACATTTGATTCCAGTGAAACTATCAGGGCACTTGATGGTCCTTTATATATAGTTGCAAAAGTCAAAAATACACCTTGCCGTGGAGTGCTTATTGATCCTTCTTGCATGGTTAATGTCATTACTGAAGAATTTCTTTTTACTTTGCAATTGAATCAAGTGATCTATGACGAAACAAATGTGGTTGTGAAACTATTTGATGCATTTTCTTCTCCTGCAATTGGTTCTATTACATTACCTATTGAGGTCCATAACAAATCCCTTGATGTGAGATTTGCTATTATTCCATCATCTGAACAATTTCGTGTGAAGCTAGGCTATCCTTGGCTATCTTCCATGAAAGCTATTGCTTCTCCTATTCACAAGTGTCTAAAATTTCCCCATAATGGTGAAGTTGTTACTATCAATCATAGTCTCTTTAAACCAGCTGAAAGAACTTCTAGCGTTCCTCTTGATTATTTTTGGCCTAAACAATTCCAATCTCTTCCTCCGCGAAGTGATCATCTTTTCAAATCTTATCAAAAGTGGAAAAAAGACATGATGCTATCTCTAAGTGAACCTAGAACACCCAAACTTGATATTCCTATCATTCTTGAGAAGGAAGTTCTTCCTTTGAAAGATAAAACTAATGTCTTTCCTCAAGAAGATTCCCAACCCATCCCTATGGATGTGACTATGCCTATGCCGAATAAACCTTCTAAAAGTAGACCTATCCCTCCTCGTCATGATGGACTTGGTCTCCTTCCTAAACCAAATATTCCTCCCTTATATGGAGCAGTTCCTCCTCCTTCCTCTTATGGAGAGAAGAGACCTTCCTCTTCTCCTATTATTCAACCTAAGAGACCACAACCTAAACACCCAAGTGATAAGGATGAGAACATTCCTCCTCCTCACTCTTCGCAACTTCCTACTAAGACTAGACGAAATCGTTCGGCACGTGAACGCCGATGAAAGCGTCGTCTTAGAGCTCAGGCAGCTTCTTTTCAAACTTTGCAATCCCCAAAAACACCTTCAACAAGCATTATTCCATTTTCTCCAAAATCTCCTAAACATAAGATGCATGATGGTCTTGATCCTGTGCGAGTTAAAGATCCTATTTTTATAAATCTTGATGATGATATAGATGAAAATGTTATTCATGATGAAAATGTTACTCCTCTTTCTTCTGATAGTGAACATGAATATGTCGATATTGATAACCATCTATCTAACGAATTTTCTAAAGCACTTATCCTAGCTCCTAGACAAGAACAACGTGGCTTGGAATATGAACATAGCCCTTGTTTGGATCTTGTGATAGCTCCATCTGCTGTGTTGGATGTTCCTCCTCTAGCGTGTTCCCTACCTTCCCGAAACATTGATCAGCAAGATCGGGGGGTAGATGACGTGCTAGACTAGTTTCATTAGCATAGCAGATTCTCTCCCCCTCTCTTTTGTTACTTCTTCTATGTGTTATTCTCATTCTTCTATTTGTTGTCCTTAGTGTTGTCTACTTGAGGACAATGCAAAGCATTGAGATCTCTCGATCTCTCTCATGTTAACTCAAAAGACACATGTGTTCCCTTCTTCTAGGTGACCTTCCTTGATTGGGGAATGAAGAACAATTATGCATACATACATATGATATACATGAATTATCATACAACATACTGACCTCGAGGAAAGTGAAGTCACCTTGTGCTTTGTGTTTTGTGTCTATTATCCTTGGGCTTATCTCACACTTGGGGGCTAAATCCTTGTGATAACGTGCTCCTTTCCCTTCTCATTCTTATATGTATCACTACCTTAAAGCAATCACCCCCGGCGAGGCGTGTGCGATCGCTTTAACGTAGGGGGGCATACATCCCGTTCATATCTTTTCAAGATACTTGAAAATTTCTTGGCAAATTTAGTTTTGCCTTGAAAATTTTTGATATCTTTCTTGCATGACTCATAGTGAGGGAACCTTACTACTGACAGTCATGGTTCTCCCTCGTGATCTTCCCTTTCACTTTGTCAATCGAAGTCGTAAGATCCTTAGCCCACTAGGGGCTTGGTGTATCTTGCCTCCTTGACGTGGTGAAAGTTTTTCAATGTTGTTTCCTTGTACTTTACCGGAAGTATGAGCGTACGCTTATACTCCCGCTAAAGTGGGGGCTAAATGTAGCGTCCTAAAATTGTGACACTTGCAATTTCGATTGCATTTGGGTCTTCACGATGGCGACGCAACACTGAACCTGAATGGAGACCCCGAAACTTGCTCACGACACCAAAAACTGCATTTTTCCAGCACCCTGGCCTGATCCTCCTTGCACCCCGTTGTCCCAGGAGGTGGGACCAGAGCGCCCAGCGCCTTGGTCCTTCAGGACCAAGGCGCCCAGTGCCCTGGTCCCCCAGGACCATGGCGCCCAGCGCCCTGGTCCCTGGCCCTATTTTGGGCCCGGTCTCCTATGGGACTTCGGGCCTTTTTGTTTGCAAATTGGAAAATAACATTTCCTGATCAGCCTAAGGTCGGGAAAATCAGTCTTTTAACCCTAATTGGCAAGTATATAAACTACATTTCCTCTCCCATTTGAGGAGGTCAAAAAGAGGAAGGACATATGTGTACAAGACGTGGAAACTCCATTCAAGCATTCAAGCATTCAAGCATTCCTTCAAGCTATTGATCATTCTAAGTCTCCATTCAAGGCTAAGTGTTGCATTCAAGACAAGGATTCAACCATTGAAGAGGAGATCACTTACAACACATTACATGCTTCAACATACAACATACAACATACAACAACATCTATACCTTCGCATATAAGGATACAAACATCCTTACAACAAGGTATTAGTACTTGTTTTACATTACATTTACAAGCATTTCTCATTTCTTGGTTAATTCCAAAACCGGGGTTTGACCTAAGGGCAAACCCCTAATCCCTAACCCCCCAATTGTCTTTGCTTTTCTGTGTGTAGGTTGCAGGTACGCGGCTGAAATTGAAGATCTGGAATCCTTGTGCAGAGACGAACAGATCCCCCTTCGTTTCGCGGATTTTTCGGAGGACCGTGTGCATGCCGGGCGCCATCGTCCCGTTAACTTTTGCTCAAATTTGCAGGACAGTGCCGTCTCGACATTTTACTGCTAATTCCAGGTCCGTAGCTTCATATCATATCCCTATCTCTATTTATAAGTAAATCTTTCTTGCTTCTACATGCATTCCTAGTTCGATCTTTCTATCCACATTCTTTACAAAAGAGGGTATCCTTGCTATCACAACCCTTGAAACTCATATAGAATCCAATCTTACATTGCGTGAGATTGGATCTTGTGGGTTTCAACCCCTCTTTTGAATGTAAAGTCCCTCCTAAGTGAAAACCATCAACCCTAGTGACTCTCCCTTCTCTCTCCTCGGAGTTGGGGAGGGGAGAACGACTAGGGTTCGATTTTTCCGCTTTACAATAAGACATCCCAAAAATACATCAATAGGTCCAATCCACATGTTACATTAAAGTCGGTCTATAACCTAGATCAACCAGGACCCAATATAGGTCCACACACTTAGGCAATGATCTCCATCCGCCAAGTCTCGAGCATGATCACCAACAACATCCTGAAACTCTACCAGAAGCTGCACCAACACCACTTATGCAATTCGTCAAAAATCTTCATCGAAAATCTCTGTCGATGAAACCCTCGCCGGAACCAGAAGCCAAGCTTCCAAGCAAACATGATAGCATCCGATCACCAAACCAAAACCAACTGACCAAATATGAGCATGAGTATTATGAACAAGCCTATTCCATCACTAAACTATACTCAAGCCTACCAGATCATGTCAGATCCAAATCAACTAGAAACCACTCAACCTACTAGGACCAGAAGGGTGCCGGTTGTTTATGGTGAAAGTGGATAATGGAACAACAATGTTGAAAGATTAATTGAATTCAACCACCAAACCCTAGCCCAACAACAACAAAGATCCACCATAACATATGAAGATTACCTAAGACAATCCAAATCAACAAAATCACAAAGATTATACCATCATATGTCCAATAGGGTTTGAATCTCCATTCTTCCTATCTCCATTGATATTGCTTGATATATTTGCTCTTAGATTTTATGTGTACACAAGAGCTCAACAAAGAACGAAAATGTGGTTTCAAGTAGGCTTGATCACATATGAAAGTTTGAATGCGTAGTCGAGGAGAGAATAAAATGATTAGGAGCTTAGCATTTGAATAGAGTTGATAATGATAGAGAGTATCCTCTTATATAGAAGACATTATAAGAAATGGAGGGATAAGATAGAGAGGTGTAAAAGATAGATGGTCGACTAGGATTGGAGGGTTGGTAGAGGAAATAAGATAATAATAAGAGGGTGGGTAGTGTAGGAATTAAGATATGAATGATGTGTCATATGTAGAAAAGGCTAATGAATTAATTAAATAAATAAAAATTTATTTATTTAATAGAAGAAGTGGGATCAATTAAATAGATAAAAGTATTTATTTAATTTAAGAGAAAATGATTATTTAAATAAATAAAAGTATTTATTTAAATGAGAAATAAGGCTTAGAAGAGGATAAATGAATGAATTAAATAAATAAATATTTATTTAATTAATAGAAGACTTAGGATAAAATAATTAAATAAATAAAATATTTATTTAATTAGATAGGACAATTTTAGGTGTCTACATTTTGTCCCTCTTTGAGACAATGCAACTTGTCGAGTTGTTTCAAAGAAGATAAGATGAACTGATACAAATTTTCCCCAAGATGGGAATGATATGCTCCCTTGAGAGATTGGATGAAAATATCTAAAAAGATCGCAGACAATCTCTCGATAAGAAAGAAAGGCTAGAAAAGACTGACAAGATAGGATAGAGTGATAGAATCACAGGATAAAGAAGACTGACATGGGAGACTAAGGTTGGGGTAGTCTATAAGATAGACTACGAGGGAAAACATCCTCATTGTCATCCACACACCTAAGAGATTAGAGTGCAGAGAGAGAAGAGAGTAGTCAATAGTGATGGCATTGGTGCATAGATTCGATCGCATTCGCCGATATCAGAGGCCAGTAGATGCAGGAGAGCCGGTGAGTACCACAAAATCTCCTTGTACCTTGTTGCATTAATTATTGTCATAAATGCATGTTAGTTAGTGTAATAAAAAATATCAAGCACATCAAAATACGGGAAGGCGCATCTGCATTGGTGCCAGACACGTCTGTGCAGGGAAGGCATGTTTGCGAAGTATGCAAGCGTGTTTGTGTCATGAATGCGAGTTTATGTCTTCAAGGTTGAATTGACAATTCTGTGATAAACATACATTGTTGATTGGATAAGCCGCTGAGAAGATACACTCAAGAAGGTCCTCTAGGGAAGACTAAGATAATAGATAGGGATAGGATTGACAATTCTATGATAGAACATATATTTCCAATCAGGAAACTACTCAAGAGGATACACTCAAGCAGAGGCCCTATGATAGGATAGAGCGAGGAACTTTGTGATGAAAAGAGAGTACCATAGAAATTGACAATTCTGTGATAGAGCATACGCTGTCAATTGGATTAGGCTGAAATTGACAATTCTGTGATATAACATACGTTGTCAATAGGATAAGCTACTCAAGAGGATGCACTCAAGTAGGTGCCCTAAAAGATAAAAGTAACACTTTGTGATGAACATGGAATGCTACTAGGATAGAGTGCCATATGATAGATATAAGCACTAGGATAAAAAAGAAGCACTTTGTGATGAACAGGGAGTACTACTAGGATAGAGTTCCATATGATAGATATAAGTACTAGGACAAAAAATAACACTTTGTGATGAAGGGGGAGTACCACTAAGATTGACACAGTTGATTTGCTTGACTGCAGGAGGACCTACCTATGTTGGAGTCACGAGAGAGATACCCTTCAACTCAGGGATTACGACCAGAGTTGACATTGGAGGATAGAGCAGAAGTTGAGGCCATGAGATTGTGATACATTATGTATATGACTAAGTTTCGGGCAAACATGGGGTTGCTGATTGCATTAGCTGAGAGATGGCACTAAGAGACATGCACTTTTCATTTGCCAATGGGTGAGATGACAATCCCCTTAGAGGTTGTATACAAGATACCGCGGATAGCGATCGTTGGGGAGTTGGTTCCTTAAGATCGAGAGGGAGATATAGATGCACTGAGACAAGTGTTTCAGGATCCAGGACTGGAGATGAGGGCAGGACATGTGGCTTGGGAAACCATGACAACGATAAGGATTGGCGCTACCAATGGTGCTGGCAGGAGTGATCAGTGGGTTCCTCTGTCTGGATAGGGCAACATGGGGGTTGGTTGTGGGATGGGGGAGGACACTAGAGAAATTGGTGACTGAGCACACTAGGTTTGCATCGGGGTCGTGTCTGTTGGTACACTTGTACTATGAGCTACATCAGTTTATCTATCACGGATCCGTAGGATTAGGATACAGAGTGACACTATTGCAGGTATGGGCATATGAGCATCTATCAGTGACATGACCGATACACTTTAGAGGCAGGGGACATGGGCGCAACTATGTGAATTTGTATGATATGATTACTTCTCAGCCACAGATTGGGAGGCTGGAGTATTAGCGTCGGGTGATTGATGAGATAGAGAGTGTGGTATGGAGGCCTTACTTAGACTGTGAGGAGT
This sequence comes from Cryptomeria japonica, assembly GCF_030272615.1. Classification (NCBI taxonomy): domain Eukaryota; kingdom Viridiplantae; phylum Streptophyta; class Pinopsida; order Cupressales; family Cupressaceae; genus Cryptomeria; species Cryptomeria japonica. The sequence continues at coordinate 170,215,887 of NC_081411.1, read as the reverse complement.
GGGAGGATGACATAGTGGAGCTGCCATATGTATTCAGGAGTAGGTATATGATAGGGAGGACACCACATATTATTGAGTGGCAGTTGATTAACAGGGTATGCAGGTAGTTCGATAGGATACAACGGATACCACATGGGTTAGGGATGTATGCACAGACTGTGAGGGATCAGGTGCATTTGGGGCCATTTCTTTCTTATGATTAGGCTATGACACAACTGCTGGAGATTGTTCCCATGCCTTGGGATATATGGGCAGATGTGGAGGATTAAGGGATGGATGCAGAGTACAATGCATATTGGGCAAAGCATTCATTTCCACGGCTGACAGATCTAGGGGAGCTGATAGAGGGTGATGGTGGAGAAGATAGTGGGGATGGTGGAGGCAGAGGTCGACAACGGAGGCAGGGGGTAGTAGCAGAGAGGAGAGTGGCTTAGAGGAAAGATGGCAGAGAGGAGAGGTAGGCTCATGTAGTCAGAGGTAGAGGCGGATTGCCTTTACAGGTGCCAGCAGCACAAGTTCCCAGATAGGTACAGGGATGGGGACATGGACAAGAGCAGCCATAGGGACAGGGTGAGGGGAGAGAGGAGGAGAGAGGATCCTGGAGTGGGTCCTTCTAGGGCTCAGACTCCGTCGAGGCTAGTCAGCTTCGAGGGAGGGAGTTCATCGTAGCCTTAGAGGGCTCCCTATGTATCAGTTTTGTACCATTTTGTAAGATGACATAGACACCTTCGGGTGATTTTGTAGCCATATGTATTTTGACATCATTGTATCATGAAACTTATGATTTTGATATATATATATATATATATATATATATATATATATATATATATATATATATATATATATATATATATGTGAGATGATTCATCCTTGCGGAAGTTATATGCATGTGTACCTAAGTGATGTTGTTTATATGTGATGCTTATGATATGGATGCAAATATGTGTTGGCATTATGTTGTCATTGATGTCAAACCGGTATGGGATGACTATCGGTAGATCGGATGTATGTGCAACACTGCCATGGAGGATTACAAGATGTGATATCTTGGATATCACCTTGTGTTGCAAGAACATTGGTAAAGTAAGGAGAGTATGTCAACTATTAAGAGAAGTGTTGACAATTGGCAAGGTGTTTGAGTGGTTGTTTGTGATGAATAGGCAGAATGTTACCAGAATCACATCAACACTGGAAGAGAAGAATGAACCGATATGCTGTGAGGTTACTGAACAACATGACTCCCATCGGATGAAGGTGCAGTCATCATGAGAAGCAATGGCTGACAATGAGTGTACCCACATCGGATCTATCGATGAATTGAAGGAATGCCTTAAGTGCATGAGATCAGGGTTATGCCCTGGACCAATAGAGAAGGCATGTTGGGATGCCAGTACAGGGTAAGTGTGAAGTGTTTGTCACCTTGACAAACCGGTAGAGGAATGAACATAATTGATCAGGAAGAAAGGCAAGGCTAAGAAGATGTAGTCAGAAGTAGAAAGAACCGATTGGAGATGGAGCCTTGTGAAGATTGATGATATGGTGTCATCAAGAGTGGTAACCGGTATGTAAGTCCACCAGTTATATAAGCAAGGTGCAGATGCAAAAGACTTCCCACTTGTGGGAATGGGCATACATTGGATTTACCTGTCTAGAGACTTCAAGATGAGGGAAAATATGATGAGGTAATTGATACAACAAGTAAGATCGGTTGGGTTAGCAAACCCTCAGAGAAAAGAAACAGGTAGGGTGGTTGATCGGTGATCCTATCTGGATCGACTGAAAAAGTCAAGATTAACAGATGGTTGATGTGGATGCCACATGGGATCAAGGTGGCAAGATTGCAGAGGTTGGTGAAGTGTCGTGTGGAGTTAGGTATATTGACAGGTGTGCACTGAAAGTGGATCCCTTGATTTGTGGATCGGGTCAGAAGCGTGTGGCTCGAGGAAGAATGAACAACAGAGAAGAATCAGGGAGTTGTTGGTGCCTGAATCAAAGCAAGAAGATCAGGCTATTTGAAGACCTTGAGAAGGGAACAACAGAGGCTTTAATGGTGATTGACCGAGATGTATGCCGATAGATTGTTTGTAGGTTGCTGAAGATGGAAGGCATGTTTTGTAAAGCACGTTGATGGTGGACTTGAGCAAGTAAATGTTAAGAAGATCAGATCGAGCAAGATCTAATTAGATTTTGTTTCCTTGAGGATGGTGAGGAAACCCTAATCACGTGGTTTTTGAATTGGTTTTTGGAGGGAAAACCTGGCTATAAGTATGAGGGCCGAAGAGAATGTTAGGTGCTACTAGATAGAAGATTATTGTGCTACTGCGAAGTGGGATACTTCTGCAAGGATGACCAAATCAGGCAAGTGCTCAATGAGCATTTGAGAGAAGTGAGGAAGAGAGAGAGAGAACCTAGTTGAAGTATTCAACCGGTTGGAGAGAAGAACCGGTAGTGTTCATATCGGTCGAACAAAAGTGAAGGAGGCTGTAGAGAGGGTAGACAGAGAACTAGCAGGTAAAGAGTAGAGCAGTAAGGAGGAGATTCAGTGAGAGAAAAACAAAAGAGAGATGAACCAGTAAGACTTACCAGTAGAGAAGCAACAGGCGAAGAGTAGCAAGAGAAGTGAGTTGGTGAAGCAGAGAAGGTATCTCACCAATGGAGTAAGATATATGTAATGGTTGCAAGATTCACTTGTAAGAAGAGAACTACTTTTGTAATTAAAGTTTGTATTGTGAACACTGAGTTGTTGCTCAGTGCAGGGGTTGTAGCTCCTTGGGTTGGTGCCCTAAACTTTGTAATTATGTTTTCATTGTGAGGCTGGATTGGTGTTGTAGACTCTAGCAACATTGCTCACTGAGGTTTTTACCATCTTGGGTTTTGCTCGTACATCCTAGTGTTATGTGATGTCTTCTTGTGTATGTGTATATTTAAGTTAGTCTCCTCACTAACCGGTAAGTCTGCATTGTGTTTGATCCATAAATCAGTATGCCTACAAAGGATAGCTAAAGGGAAAATATTTGAGAACCATTGATTCATCCCCTCCCCCTCTCAATGGTGCATTGTGTCTAACAATATGTACATGATGGAATGCAATTTTTTTTATTTTTTTTATGTTTTTTAATATGTTATGCATATGTGAATGTGAATGTGAATGTATGAAATGTAGATGAATATGATAATGCAAATAACTAATTACATGATGAGAATGTAAAATGTGCTAACATGTGTTGTGTGCAGGATGTGGTGCAATTGTGATATCTATATGTATGAAATGCTAATATGTAGTAATGCAGGTGCAAACTATATGGAATGTGAATGTTTTTGGCGTGTCATTATACTTAGTCGTGTGATAGTGGGCTACATAGACTCAAGAAGGACGATGGAGGTCAATCAAGAAAAGGAGGATGAAATATAGAAGATATGGAAGTGAAAGAGCTTCTTGTGCTATTATCATCATTGAGCTTTATTATGGAAAATAGGTTATAACAATCGAGGTATATGCTCGACCCGGAAAGTCATTGTACCTATTTGCATGGAGATCAGACAATTGCAAACAAAGAACTCCCCAGTTCACACTTGACTCACAGTGTCTTCATATCCTTGGACAAGTCATAGAATTACTAAGAGACAATCCACAGACAACAAAGAAAATAGGTCACAATACCCCATCCTCGCCTTTCTAGTCAAAGACATCCTGAAGATAAAAATCTCTAGTCAGAGACATTCTAGAAAAGCTAAAAGACATGTCTCCAAAAGATAAAATCAAAAGAAAACCAAGAATCGACACCAACATTCACTATAGTCCTCAAGTTTAGTGTCTCTTGTCACTTGTACAAGTCTATTTGATTGTGGTCACAATATTTTCGTTCGCAAAAGGATAGATAGCACTAAACCATAATGTTGTCTGAGTTTGTTGAAAGATTTGATTTGTTAAGCTCATTGCTGCTTGTGTCTCATCTGAAACTGATTGAATCCATGAAACTGATACTTTATTATGGAGAAGACGAAACTTTATTGCGGAGTTGGCGATGCAAGTGTTGCTTTTATTGCAGATTGTGCGTGGATAGACTGAAGAAAACTAGAAGAAACTGTACTCCTCAGAACATGTGATGCTCTTAGTTCCACACCCATCACTAGACTTAGGATTTGCCTTAGCCACAGGTAGGAGCTGATTTATTATGGATAGAAAGGGTGAAAAGGAGGGATTATTATGAATGGGTAACCAATCTTAGGTAGATCAATAACAAGCCATTATGGGAATGGGTAAGGTTATTATGGATGGATAAGTCGTGAGTGTGTGCAAAGTGAAAGGATGAGAATGAATCCTAAAGGAGGGAGGAACAATGTCTCTACGCATGGTGCCAGTAACTTGGTTTTCACCATGGTACTTGCCCAGGGTGCCACCGAAGTGGTTTTCACCATTGGACAAATTTATTTCTCTTTACTTTTTCAATTTTTTTTTTTGTGTCATAAGGCGCTTGTTTGCCAAGTTTTCACCAAGTAACAATTTTTTATTTTTTTTTTGAATTTATTTATTTATTTTTTTGAATTTTTTTTTTGTATTTTTGTATTTTTGATTTTTTTGTATTTTTTTTTTAATTTTTTTTTAATTTTTGTATTTTTTTATATTTTTTTGTATTTTTGTATTTTTGTATTTTTTTTTGTATTTTTGTATTTTTGAATTAGGATATTCGGAAGAGCTACGTGTAAAACTTGTGAAGGTGCATGTTGTTGATTGGATCTTCCAAAGGTTCTTTGTCTGGTGTCGAAAGATGATATGCACCTGATTTGTAGACTGCTGGGATGATATAAGGACCAAGCCAATTTGGTTCGAACTTGCCCTTCTCTCTGTCTTGTTGATTTTTGGGATTTTCCTTGAGAATTATTTCACCCACTTCAAATGTGTAAGGCTTTACCTTGTGATTGTAATTGCGACTCATTTGTTGCTGGACTAAATGATATGTAGCTCGAGTGATTGTCTTCCTCGATAAAGGAACTGAGATAGAATTGCTAGCGTGTGGACTACACATGCCCGTTTGCGTGTCACCTAAAGATGTTTGGGCATCCCTGATAACAAAGTCCCTCGAGGAAGCTCCACTAAAGGTCCATGATGAATCGACAGAAGGGAAAGGATGTGCAAAACAAGTGGATGAGTAATGAGGGCTTATGATTGCGAAAAGAAGTGAAAGTATCATGACATGATGGAGACTTAGGATCAACAAGTATGCTTTTTGACTTGAAATTGTAGAACTTTTGCCCCCAGTTATTTTGATATTAGGGGAGATCATCTCTTGCTCTTTTTCTTTCATAGGATTTTTATCCTTGACCTTGATTTTTGCAGAGTCCAATAGCTTTTGATTTGGATTTGGATTGAAGGACTTTTCTTTAGTTTTGACTTTTAATTTTTTCTTTTCAAGGCTTGAGTTTTCATCCCCAATTAGTAAGGGTTTTTGTAATTCTTGTTGATCCAAGTCTAGGAGAGGAATGGAAATGGAATGAGCGGATGAAATGGTAAAGCCATGTGTTTTCTCAAGAGGGTTGGCAATACACTCAATAGATTCTTTGTTGGAACCACTCTTAGGAGTATTGATATCAAGAGTTGCTTGCACCACTAGAGGAGATTTGCATTCGAACTTAGTAGCCACAACACTAGGTGGTTCACACCCAATTCCTTGCAAATTGTTTATGGATTGTTCTTGTCAACTAAATGTGTTAGGAGATAGTGGGAGTTGATCAACATGAAAGATATACTCACCACATCCCATGTCTTTAATCTTGAACTTTTCTTTGATTTCTGCTTGTTTTTATGTAGAAGGTTTCAAGGATTCTGGATCAACATATTCTGATGAAGGAACAACTTCTCGATTGGATGGAATTATTATTATTGATCTAGGTCACAGATTGTTGCAATATATGAATGGGTTGGGATCAACTTTGATGGTCACTTCAACTCTATTGTGTGGAAACTTGATACATCAATGATATGTAGATGGGACTGTGCTCATCTCATGAATCCATGGGTGTCCCAAGAGTATGTTGTATGTGAGATATAGATCAAGGACTTGACAAACCACATCTTTAGTAACTAGCCCAACTCTAAGAGGTAAGGTGATTGTGCCTTTGGATGAATGCTTTTCGTCATAAAATACTTTAATGGTAATTTTGTTTGAAGCATTCACAACTTTATCTGAATATCCCAATTGTATTATTGTGTTCAAAGTACATATATTGAGACCAACTCCTCCATCTATCAGGACTAGTTTTATTCGATGTTTGTGTAGGAAGGCTTCAATGTGTAAAGGTGCATTATGTGGTTGGCTTTCAGAGGTGTCATCGACTTTGGTGAATGTAAGAGAATGTGGAATGGAAAGGTATCCCACCATGGCTTGAAACTAGTCCACGTTCAGATCAGTGGGGATAGAAGTTTCTCTGAAAGTTTTATCAATGATGGCTTTATGTGCGGGGGATATGCATAAAACCTCAAGGATGGAGATAAGCACATGTGTCTTCCCTAACTGTTCTACTAGGTCATACTCAGGTTTGGCTGATTAGGAAGCAATGGTTTTAGTTGGAGCACCTTGAAAAGTGACCTTACCTCGACAAGTTGTGACATTAGATTCAAAGGTAGATTCAGAAGAAGGTCCAATGCCTTTCAAGACAACCTTGGGTCTTCGGGTAGAACTTTAAAGCTTTTTGTCCTTTATGATAATAGTAGAGACACGATTGTCCATCAAAATGTGATTAACAGTTGAATCATAGTTATAAGATGCTTTTGTATAGTTGGCTTGCTCATCTGTGGCTTTGGATTTTCCCTTGTCATGTTTAGGGAATGGTTCCTTAAACATCTCATGTTCTTGATTGGATGAATGTCCTTCGATCTTAATGTCACCTCTATCAATAAGATCTTGTATAATGTTCTTCAATCGATGATAATTTCCTGTTTTATGTCCCTTGCTCTTGTGATATTCACAATACTCATCATCATTCCACCAATTTGGTTTGACCTTTGGCTCATATGGGGGATTGTTTGGAATTGTTGTAGACACCTAAAATTAATTAAATTAATATTTACTTAATTTAAGTCTATCAACATAATTAATTAATTTAATTGTGTTATCCTTATTCCTCTAAGAATCAATTAAATCTAATTTATTTAATCCTGTCACTATTATCCAATAATTAATTATTCCCTTATTCTTCTAAAGTCCCATCCAATAATTATTTCCTCTAAACCCACTTAGTTAATTAATTCTAATTAATTAACCTAGTCATGCGATTCCTACAAATCACTTTTCCTCATCTCATTAACCTAATTAATCCTTCTAGAATCTCGCATAATCATGCTTATCATTATTCTCCTATTTTTAATTCCCACTCATATCACATCAACATTGAGTCTCTCAAAGAAATTCAAATTTCTTTGAATCCCTCAATGCATCCTTATTTTGGAATTTTTAATTCCTCATATTTGAAATTCAAATTTCTCCCCCCTTTTCCCAAGGAATTTTATATTCCTGTTTATTTTCCCAAGGCACCCTTGATCCATGCCTTCTATCTAAAATAAATCTCAACCCTTCATAATCAAATCAATCTTGGCCCTTAATTGGCCTTCTCCAATCTCTAAATTGGAGCCTATTCTCCTCACAAACAATCGACTTCTCATACATTGTCATGCTGCCTATTTCTTCTCTCATCCTCTTCATAATCCTCTATCAAATCCATGCATCCTTAATTTTTCAATCCAAATCCAATCCATCAATCTATCTTGTTGAGCACAAGGAGAGCAATCCACATTCACTCCATCCCTCTCTAACTCTCCATTAGTCAAACTTTGGAGCTAGCAAAGTTCGTGGAGGCGAGGAGGACAAAGAAGAGATACTTGCAATGGAAGCTTCATGAGTATATTCCATTTATGTTGTCTTGTTTTCATGACGTTCTTGTTTAATCTTTCTTGATATCTCATTTAAATGGTTTTTGGTTTTATTGAATATTAACCATGCATTAACCATTTTATTGTGAGACATTTTGGCACGCCCGGTGGGACCCACATCCCGAATTTAACAAAAAATTGAATTTTTTGTGAAGGTTTCTCGCAGGATTCATGCTTTAGCACAAGCACATGCACATTGGTGCAACTATTTCTAGATCAGTACGACCGCCTCGGCTTTGGCATGACTGCATGAAATTTCAAAAAAAAATTGGCACCTCAATGTGCTTCAGTGCGACCGCTGCAAAAATTCATCTATCTCTTCCTCATTCTTCCTCTTCTACATTCTTCTATCTTCTCCCTTTTATTTCTTTTCAGTCATCGCTTCAGTGCGACTGCTTTGCGATTAGCGTGAGTGTTTTTGTTAAAAATTTGAATTTGAATTTTTGGGCTCGAGCTCTATTTGTTTTGACGCGAGCGCCCGCACATCAATGCCACCACCTGCCAATCAATGCATCTACTTTTGTTTTTTTTGTTGTTTGTTTAAATATTAATACTCTATCTGTTAGCGCGATCGCTCACGCATTAGCACGACTGTCTGCTAATCAGCGCGGCCGCAGGGATAAATCAAAAAATTAAAGAAGAAAAAAGAAAAAAGTAAAATTTATTCTGTTTTCTCGCCATATCTGCTTCACCTTCACTCTGTTTTCCTCCAAACTTCACTAGATCCCCTGCAATTTCATTTTGCACATTTCCTTCCTTGAGGACCTTATCCCAAATTCCTCTTTTTGAAGCCCGAAATCCCACATTTCTCTATTTCTAGGGTCTGCCATAACTTCTTCCACTTTTATCCAATCACCTCCAAATTTTACCATATTGTCTATCTCCAATTTTTGCTTCTTTGTCCCTCTTGGACAAATTTTTCCATTCCTTCACCTCTCCTCTAAAACCCCCATTTTATGCTTGCCTATCCCTTAGAAAGTGGCAAAAACCTAGTCAAATCCCATTTACCCATCAAAGTTTCCTCCAAATCCACATTTGTCATCAGTAGAAAAGTTTTTATTCTTGTTTTTCTACTCATTCCCAAATATATATATATATATATATATTCTTTTGTCATTATTTTGTCTTTTGCAGGACGCTTGTTGAAGACTTCATTTTCAAACTACTAATCAAGTGCTTTTGAAGGTTGCCTAGGAGGTTCAAGCAAACATTGTGTCTTTTTTTTAACTAGGCACCTAGATTTAATTAAAGGGTAAATGAATTATTGTCTTATGTGTTTTGTGAAAAGTGTAAAGGTAGGAGAGTATGCTCTCGTCTAGCTAGACGATCAGAAATCCAGACCCTCCAAGTTTTTCACGTTTGATGCATGCTTACCCTTAGCAGGCCTGACCTCCCAACTTTCTCTTTGAGAAGGTAAGAGGGGAACAACCCAAGTGAGTAAACCTGGACCTGGGTTTCCCAACTCACTATAATAAATAGGCCATTGATTACGAAAGGGTCAATGGTTGGGGCTATATGAGAGTTCACTCTCACATTGGGTGCTTAGTAGGATCCTAGAGATCTCAATCATGCTTGCGTGACAACTAAGTTCTTGGTGCTTTCTTGGGCTATAGGACTCAATTGCGCTTGCGCAACTGCGAAGGGTAGCTCCTAACAGGAAGCCATACTAAACACCTTGTGCATAGTGGCCAAAAACCTTGTAGTCATTGGTGCAGGAGGTCAGACCTCCGAAGCCGCCCATATTTTCATGGCCCTTAGTAGAGACACAAAGTTCACCATGAGGAGTTTTCATGGGAATTGATGCTTGGCTGCCCCGGAGAAGTGAGTGTCGTGGAGGGGAGCCAGTGGGGTCAAGCATCTAAGTTTCCGCTTTGGGTAAGCATAGCTAGGAAACTAATTGGGATCCATTGACTATTGTGTTTTCTCACCATAGGATATGTTGTGAAGGAGCATGAGTGTCTTTTGATTCTAACTTCTTTTGACCATTGTGTTTTCTTTACTTGACATCTCTTGCCAAGTCCATCCCCCACAACCAATCAATCCTTCCTCTTTCCAAATTCCATCTTGTCATCATCAAATCTTTAATCCATTTCTATCTATCTACGAAATTCTCCAATCCCCAATCCACTTTCATCCATTCAAACAATCATCCTTCCTCAACTAATATTCATTCTTCATCTAATCCAATCAAATCTCTAAAATTCCAACCAATCAAATCCATCCATCTTCCTCATCCAGTTATCCAATCCTACCAATCTAATCTAATCCAAATCCAATCAAACCAAGTCCTAATCCAAGGACTAATCCCATCCAATCCAATCCAATCCAATCCAATCCAATCCAATTCTATCCAATCCATTCAATCAATCAATCAATCAATCAATCAATCAATCAATCACCCAATCAAACCAACTCCTTACCCAAGGACTAATCCAATCAAATCAAATCAAATCAAATCAAATCCAACCTAATCCAATCCAATCCAATTCAATCCAATCTAATCCAATTCAATCCAATCCAATCCATTCAATCAATCAATCAATCATCCAATCAAATCAAGTCCTAATCCAAGTCCTAATCCAATTCCAATCCAAATCCAATCCAATCCAACTCTAATCAAATCTAATCCATCATCATTCCAAGCCAAGTCCTAATCCTCATCTTAATTTAACATCAGCTTCATAATCCTTCCCCTCCAAAGCATATTCATCCAATTTCAATCTAATCCTTCACTCTCAAAATGACTACCCAAAATTTTAAAGCTTGGTATGAGAAGATGCTCATGGAAATTCATGAACTTGCCTACCAAGTTAATCCCATGATCACCCACTCGCCTATCATACCTTCATCCATCCCATCTCAACACATTGCACCCAATCCCAAACTATACCATATCTCTTATTTTTCCTCTACCTTCGACAAGGGAAATCCATCTTATTCCACATCCATATCTCCATATTATCCCTCATCCACATACTCCTCTAATCTAATAAGTATACCTCCATCTCCCCTCCCATCCATATCTCAACCCCCATCCTTTCACAACACATTCATTACCTCTACTCCCCATCCAAATCCTTTACTCCATAGTCCTCCAATCATTAATCCTAATTCCCCAATCCATTATCCTTTTCCTCCATCCAATCCCAATCCTCCAACTAATCCTAATCCTCCAAAATCCATATTGTCCACGTCCTCCAAATCAATCATCCATAATCTTATCCAAGACTTGCTATCAAAGGAGACAAAATCCTCACCTCAAAGAAAAGTGGCCGAGTCTCCTCAAGTCCTCCATCCACCCCAATCACCTCCACCTCAAAACAAATCCCAATCCCCCACACTTTATGATACCCCTATTTCCCCATCTACTCACATCAAAGCTTCCATACCTTCCTCCATCACACAATCCCCACAACTCCAAACATGCCAAAAGATTGTTCCAAAGCATGCTAGCATAGAAATATCTCTATCTCATGATGCATCTCCCTCCACTCCATCTAATGATCCCATCCCCTCCACTTCCTCTCATGATCATATGATTCCTCTATCATCGCATGATCCTCTTCCATCTCATGATCCAATCACCCCTCCCACTCCATCTCATGATAACCTCCCTAGTCAAGATCAAAGTATCCCTTCATCTCCATGCCATGATCCCAATCCATCTAAAGATCCTAATCTTCCTTCCACATCTCATCCCCCTCAAAATGGACTTGCATCTTGTTTCTGAAATAATAAGGGTCCTCAAGATAATGCTCAAGATGTTGGTACATCCTCTATTCCTTCTAAATCCAAATTTCCCTCATTTAAATCAAAATCTTGTTATCCCTCATATTCCGTATCCATTTTGGGACCCTATGTTCCAAAGTTAAACCCTTCATGCCTTCCATCCATTTTGGGCCTCTATGTTCCGATGCTCAATCCTTCATCCCTTCCATCCATATTGGGTCCTTACATCCCTCCATCCACCACTCCTTCACCTCAAATATTCCCTAACAAAGATCAACAAAGGTACACATCCTTGGATGCCTCCCAACACTCTCTTTCCATCATCTCACCATCCATAAAATCCATCAATCCTTCATCCTCATGCACCCATCCCATTTCTATTGGAAGCAATTTGGATGCCCAATCTAAAAAAGCATAAAGCTCAAAATCCACAAAAATCAAAGGATTAACATGCCCCCTCAAAACGACATGCTCAAAACAAAAATATGATCTGAAAGAAAGAAAAATTAAGAAGGCCACAAAGGCCCCAAAAGAAAAAATCAAAAACTATGTGGATTCCCAAAGAAGCAATGCATCCCAAAGAAAAATATAAATTGGCATCCAAACTTGCTAATCTAAAAGCTCCATCCATTCATAACTCCTCCAATCCTCCATCTTCAAAATCCATTTTGGGTCCTTATGTCCCAAAATCCACCATTCCAACTCCATCATCCCCCTCTTCTATTTTGGGTCCACATTTCCCAAAATCCACACTCTATCCCCCATCTAATTCAAAACACTCTCCCCCACCACTCCACCACCCTTCAAGGTGTGTGCCATTATTGATCTTCCACAAATTCTTCAAAACCACATCCATTATCCACCATCCACTTTTCACAATCCCATTTTGTTAGTCCAATCCTTTCAAAATCCTTATCTTTCATCCCCTATCCATTTCATCTCCCCAATTATTCTTACCAACATCTACGAGCATACCTCTAGTTCAAAGAAATACTAAGAGATACCATCTATGGAACTAGATGCTTGAGTCCTCCCTTCCTTCTTCACGCATCCACTATCTTCCATATCCACTCATCCTCATCCTTATTCATCCAAGATATTCCAAAAATTGAAAAAAAAAAAAAAAAATCAAGAAAAATTCAAAAAAAACAAACAAAAAACCAGAAAAAAGTAAAGAAAAAAACATCATTCCATCCAATGGTGAAAACTACTTCTTGTGGCGCCTTGGGTAAGTAGCATGATGAAAACTTGGCAAATAAGCGTCATGAGTAATCCCCTCATCCCCTTGCACTCTACACTTGGGGGTAAGCTTCATCCACCCAATCCTCCCATCCATCTACATCATATCTAAGTCCATTCTTCTTTCCTATCTTTGATCTTGACTATCCTATCCATATCCTCCATCTCATCTCCCTCATCCTATCAAAATAAATCCTTCATTCCTAACTTTCATCTTGATCATATAAGAGGCAAAACAATGAATATGCATGCATGCTTTGGAGCATTCAAGCCTTAAATCCTCTACCATCCATATCCATTACACATTATCCTCCCACCTCATACATCTTTATCCACCATTCATTGCATCCTTAATTCCACTACCTTTGGTCTAGGGCATTGCACTCCTTTGCAGCATAGTCCTTGGGTCTCCATCACCTTTCCCTCCAATTCTCCATATCCCATACATATCAATCCACTCCATCCATCTATCTCCTATCCAAAAAATAACTCCCTCCTTTCATCCATCAATCCTTTTACCAATCCTTGGTTCTCCCTTGTCATTGGTTCCATTCAATCAAATCCTATCCACCAATCCACCCCATCCTATCCAATTTATAATCCAATCCTATTCCCCATCTCTTCCAATTCAATCAATAATGCCATCCCCAATCCAATCCTATTCAATCATCCACCCCCCTTTTCATCCTATCTAATCATTTATCCTTCTTCCAATCCTATCCAATCCATCAAACTGAGCTCGCACTGACTTGTTCCTAATTCAAGCACCCATCCATACTTTGCTAATCAAATCCAAGCAACAATCCTCTCATATGCAGACCTTGTGCATCCAACTTGTCTTTTGTCATCTATCAATCAATCCATCACTCTGCCCATTGGGATGAATCCTTCCCATGTTTGGCAGTCCATCAATCAATTCATCAGTCTGCCCATCGGAATGAATCCTTCCCATGTCTGGCAGTCCATCAATCAATCCATCACCTACCCATTGGGATGTATCCTTCCCTAGTTCAGTAGTTTATCCAAATCCATGTCCTACTCTTGGCAAGAGATGTCAGTTGGTCATGTGCATGTTTCTTGCATTCTTGAGCTTTTTGCTTTGTTTTCATTATGTGTCCCAGGACTATACTTGTTCAGGACTGCCTTGATCATCCTATATCTTGGTATGTCTTAGCTAGTATATAATGTGGCATAGTTTGCATGGCATGGTGTGTTTGAATGTCTTCCTTGTACGAACTGGCAACCTTGCATTAGTGTTTATCAACACTTGCATGATTATGTGCAAGGCATTCCTATTTGACTAAGCGCCAGTCCACGCCTCAGATCTTCATATCATTTTGGTTCTTATAATCAGTGGTGTAGACTATCCATGGCAATAGCAAATCTAGGTTTTCTCTCTATACTTGTTCAACAAGAAATCCAATCCATTTATCATTTCTTTGTCTCATTTCATTCACAACACTCCAACCCATCCTAGTTCCCTCTTTCATTATCTTCATGTTGGTAAATAGATTTGTCTCTCACAATTTATTTAACTTTCATACTCTTTAGCCCAAGAAATGAAAGCCAAATTTCACCATACAGTTGGAAAATCATCGTATTGATTAACCTCTGAATTAAGGTACAACTCCCTTTAATAGATATTCAATCAACTCCAAATTACATACAACCAATATTATACTTTTCACCAGAAAGTACAAAAAGGTAATTGTATTCACCAGTCAATACCAAATGAACACAAGCAATGATTCATATATAATTCTTTGTGTAAAGCCGATAGACTTCACATGTACGTTAAAACAAAATGAAAAGCTTAAAAGATGAATCCTATTGATATTTTCTGCACACATAGAAAGCTATGACAAATTCTTTCTTGAAATAGATTCTCACAGAAATCAAATTTCAAACACCAAACACACAGATTTGAAGCCAAAGATAAACTATCATTTGATTTTCATTCATAAATGATCATCAACTTCCAATATATACATAAAGTATTCAGCCAAAATTAAAGAGATAGTTTTTCAAAAACTTAGCATACCCATGCAAAGTCATTACAAAGCTTATAAATAGGTCACTAGACCAATAGTTCAACCAAAGGTAAAATTAACTCGAAATGAGTTAATGAGAAACTGTCCTAATTGCATAACTAAAAATAAAAAAGAAAGCTAGACACACTGGCATACAACTGCCAACAGTGCTAGTCATGTTGTCGATTCTGTTTCAGTTGGATTGCCCGGGTTGCTATTCTGGGCGGACACCATAACCACTTTTGCTGCACTCCACTCCTGATGAACCCTTGAGAATTCTTGGATTACCGCTACATGTGGCTGGCTGATATGAATTACCCTTTGCTTCCAGAGTTCCTTCTTTCTTTTCACCAGCTGCACTTTATCTCTGTGAGAGTCCGAGTGATATAGACATACTGTAAGCATCGACTCCACTTTAGCAATCTTCGTAAAATCTTC
Source organism: Cryptomeria japonica (assembly GCF_030272615.1). NCBI lineage: Eukaryota > Viridiplantae > Streptophyta > Pinopsida > Cupressales > Cupressaceae > Cryptomeria > Cryptomeria japonica. Next base: position 170,200,521 of record NC_081411.1, on the reverse strand, counting down.
CACGACTAAGGACTTTTCCACCTTAATCTATTTAATGCGACTGCTGAACAGATTGACCATTTCTGTTGTATCTTCTAGAGTCCGACCATCCTCTTTGAGCAACTAAACATCTACGCAATGCAGATCCTTTTGCATGGTTGTTCTCAGGGTTGTTAGTTCACATCGCAGACTAGCAGACTCACTATGACCTTGCTCAATGATTTGGTTACGCCACTCTATACTTTCTTTTCATATGAATATTATATCTTCATCTAATCTTGGCACTTGTCTTTCAGCAAGAAAATTCATCAAGCCATAGCACTGAATATCGTGCATTTGCCTAGAAATTACCGCCCATTTAGTCTTTTCATTCTGCCATGCAATTAAGTCAGCGTCCAATTCCTTGGTAACATCATTGGCATCTTTGAAAATTTGAACTAAATCTTATATATAATTAGTTCCTTGATGCACAATCGATGTAAGCCACTCAGAGAAAATCCCTGCGATCATCTTGTTCGTTTGAACTTCATCCAAGAATTTCTGATTATCAGGGGATTTTAGATTAAAGGGAACAGAGCTTTGGGACAATGGCAACAGACTATTCTGCAGAGCATGGATGTTTTGAGCCATTTGCATTAAACTTTGTTTCAACTCTGCTTTATCCTTTTCATCCTTCCAACTGCGGGAGATAATCCTTTTGGTTGAAGTTTCTAAATGTTTCACATCAACCGCTCTAGTTCCTACCCTCAGATCAACTCGCTGAATAGTATAATCAGCCTCTGAGGTAGTGGCAACATCCTTATCGGATGTAGGCCTAGAAATATCTGCAGTCCAATGTTTTGTGCCCTCATCAAAACCGATCATGGTTTCCACTTTTAGCCACTTAGGCTTCGTGGCTCTTCCTAGACATTTACTCACATCATCTTCCATTAACACAGAAATAGGAACAACATTCCTCTTCTTGGTAATTGAATCACTCAACCATTTAGGAGACACAATTAGATCTTTGGATTGCATGGGCGGAGGCCCTCCTGAAGTCAACAACATAGCATTATCTGTATTAGACAGAACATCAAGCACCTGTGAATCCTGGACATCAACATCAGCATCGGTTACAACCTTGTTAGCATCAGAAACAGGGGTTGTCATATTCCCTTGTACTTCCTCAGCGTCCAAATCAAGAATGAGATGAGCAGCAGGTGGCTAAAAATTCTTCTTGTGTCTTGATCTAGTAACTTGGCCACCAATGGAATGTGCAGCTTCAAAGTCAAGTTTTTCCTCTTTAATCTTAGCTTGCTTCTTTCCTACAATAGAAATAGGAACACTAGTTAAAACAATGGTTTTGCCTACAATCTCCTTTTTTCCACCCTTATTTCATGAACTGGCTGCTTTTCCCGGATGAAATCTGCAGTTCCTTAGCAAATTCTCCGTTCTGTGAATTATACTGAAAGTGCATGCCTGTACATTATCCTCCATCCTTCTACTTCAATCAACCTCTGGAAGAGGTTCATTGTGTACCCATTTCATGAATTCTGGATCTAGTACATCTTCATAATCAATAGTCACACCAGAGGTATCCATTTGCAACTTCATGTCGAGAATTTGCTTCAGAGTTAACCTAGACCAATTTCTTTTTCTTACTTCAAATTCATCTGAGCAGTCTTCCCAATAATCTTCCAACTATGGCACATGTTGATCAGGCATTTTCATTTTCACATAATGAGCAATAAAACCTTTGCTGTCAAAACTATCTCTCTTCACGAAAGTTTTCAAATGAAACCTTTGATATTCCAATTCAAGATTCAGTGCATCAGAAATAGACTTGCAACTGTAATGGCCTAAATCAATAGGAAAAATTCCACTTGTGTCAGAATCTTCACCATAATCCTTTACAATATAAGCTAATTGCCTGGAAACTTCAATCAAAACACAACAGTCTGAAACATATCTAGGTAACCTAAAGGGTTCACCTTTAAATCCTCCAACCCTTATATAAGTGAAGTGATTAAATTGAATAAAGAAGCTACCATAGTTGCCGATTAGTTCAACAGCTTCAACCAACATTCTCCTGTGCAAATTACCTTGTAGCTCAAAAGTTAACCTCCCAGGGAATATATCATTCCAGCGAAGGTTATTGTCAACATGTCCTTTTTGGGTCAAATGGGGGTGGTATTCATAGATTTTTATACCCTAAACCCATTTTGTATGGAACAGTCCAGGCCACTCCCTCACACAGGCTAACATGTAGAACATATATGAAGACATATAAAAATTTGAAACCCCAACGTGATTGCTCAAACCCTCATGCAACCTTTTTGCAAATACTATGCCCCAATCAATGAACCGGTTTTTGTCGAGAGTGACTTGGATGAAAAAATACATCCAGTCCTCCCAATAAAAGGAGTGTGAATTTCCCCTAATTCTACTCAACATTATTACCAAATCCCCGATTTTAGGAATCAAATGCTCTCAGGTTAATGGCCTTGGCAACCTTGAGCCGCCCTTTTGATACTTTAGAAGCCAATTTCGTGCAATAATGGTTCTGTAATACGACTTCTTCTCGAAATAAATCCCATAAGACTTTCCAATAGTCCAATCCTCATAGGGTTCTCGATGTGGGATATCCATGGCTGCCATTACTGTCTCTCTATCAATAGACAATAGAATTTCACCATTATTTCTCCTAATGCACTTGTTAACCTTGTCATAGAGATTCATGCACTCTAAAACCAACTCAGGACAAGGGGCGACTGTGGGAATTGTCACCGCTTCCAATAAACCACTTTGTGCAATATCTTTCAGCATAGAATCAACAGTTGGGTTCCTCACTCTTTTTAAGAAAACATCTAAATCTAATTGAGCTAGAGCCGTATCAGCTAGCTCTGGTAAGGAACTCACAAGAGAAGAAGAAATCGCTAATTTAGGCAAAGTCGGCCTCATGCTTAACCCATAATATTTTTCCAATCAACTCAGAAAAAGCAGAAAACATGTAAAACAGAAACAAGCAGCTAAACAATATACCCAGATCTTTTAAAAATTGTGGCAATTAGGAAAGTCATTGAACATACCTTCCTCTGTCATCTACAAAACCCCTGTCACAGTCTATTTTTCTTTCGCTCCAAAAACTTTCCTTAAAACTTATGTTTCACAAATGACAATCTTGACAAGACAACTGCTCAATTTAAAACAGCCAAGAAAATCTTACTTGTGATTTCCATAAGTTATCATCATTACTCTTCACTCGTGCGACATTACTCTGAAATGATCACAAATGATCATGCATTTAATAGCAAGTCACTTCATATCTGAAAACACGAATTCCCATGCCATACTTGCTATAAATGACAACTTTTAAATCATTGAGGAAGAATATTCCTTTTTTCTGCCATTGTTAGCCATTCCTTAAAATCCGTGCCGCCACCTTATGAAAAGTCATATGATTTCCAAGAAATTAAATATTGAACTTTGAACCTTGAAGAACAACTGTAGTCACATAAATCTGTCCACTTAATTAAATGAATATTTAGTATTTATTTGATTATTTAACCATCAATCAATAATTAATTAAATTAATATTTAATTAATTCATCTTAACCCTCTTCTCCTATTAATTAAATAAATTATTCAATTTATTTGATTTAATTCACTTAACCAAATTCAGACCATTAATTAAATAAATAAATCATATTTGTTTAATTAAATCTTCTCTCACATTTAAATAAATTAATATTTATTTAAAACCCCCAAAATCCCATCTCTCACATTTAAATAAATTAACATTTATTTAAATCACCTTTATCCTCCACCCACTTGCATTTTCCTACAAATGCAAGTTGCACAACTATTTTAAATAAATTATTTATTTAAAATCTTATTTGTCCTCACCCACTTGAAACCTTTAATGGTTTCCCTTAAAGTCTTCAAACTTAATGGCTTCCTTCTAAGAGTCTTCTTAAGCCTTTAATGGTTTCCCTTAAAGTCTTCAAACTTAATGGCTTCCTTCTAGAGTCTTCTCAAGCCTTTAATGGTTTCCGTTAAAGTCTTCAAACTCAATGGCTTCCTTCTAAGAGTCTTCTTAAGCCTTTAATGGTTTCCCTTAAAGTCTTCAAACTTAATGGCTTCCCTTAAAGTCTTCTTAAGACTTTAATGGTTTCCCTTAAAGTCTTCAAACTTAATGGCTTATTTCTAGAGTCTTCTTAAGCCTTTAATGGTTTCCCTCGAAGTCTTCAAGCATTTAAATGCTTTATCTTCCTTTTTCTCATGTAAATAAATTAAGATTTATTTAAATCCAAAATTCACATTCACATTTAAATAAATTAATATTTATTTAAATATCTATCCAAATGCAAATTACACCATTTAATTGAAATAAATGATTTTATTTTAATTGAAAATCCCAAAATTCCTCCCACTTGCATTCTCCTACAAAACCCACTTGCAATCCTAACCCCCTTCTAGATTTTTCTAACTCCTTCTAATTAGCCTAATCCATCCCTTAAATATTGTCACAGTCCTAAGCAACTTGGAGTCACTTCTCAAAGCCCTCAAAGTCTTCAATAACCATTAAAGGCTTTAAGTCTTCAAATGGTTAACCTCTAAAGTCTTCCAAACCATTAAAGACTCTTACATAACCATTTATGGTTAACTCACCTTTTACCTTTGGTTAGAGACTTTCCTCTAACTTAACCATCCTTTTGACTCATGGGTCTCTTCAAAGCATTTATTTCTTTGACTAGGGTAACCGTCATGTCCCCTCAAGCATTTAATGCTCCTTATCTCTTCTCTCAAGCCTCCTCATGGTGACACTTGTCAACATGAGATTGGGTTGAAAGTCTCACATGGATTGAATATATTTCAATCCTAACCCTTGTTAAGATTGCTCAATCTTAACCCTTCATTTCCCCATTTCTTTTATAAATAGAACCCTTCTCCTCAAGCAAAGGAGGAAGCATTAGAGTAATTTTGTTATACTGGTATTAGCATAGAGCTTTTTCATAGTGTCACTATCTACACTTGCATAGCATTTATTCATCATTTTCAACCATCTTGAATCTCCATATGGCATCCATGGCTAGTGCTAAAAGCTGAGAGCTACATTCATGTGGAACTTGGAGAGGAGAGGAACAAGGGAGGAGCAACTATGAGCATCTTGATTAGCTATTTTATTCTATGTTTATATGCTTAATCTCTCTCTTGATATGCCTGTTTAGGATAATCTTTTGTTGCTAACACTAACGTTTGTTTCTTGTGCTCTTGTGTGTGTTGCCATCAAACAGATTTTCTAATCCTTTTTGTAGAGCATCAACAACAGCAATGCAAAAACATATACATGACAAATATTGAACTTTGAACCTTGAACCCGAAGGTTCAAGTTAAAGGTTCATCTAGTGCTAAACACCGACAAACACTGAAAAAGACTTATAAAGCTGCGCAGGAAAATAAAATTTAACATGACACCCATTGAACTTTGAACCTTGAACCCAAAAGGTTTAAATTCAAGGTTCAAGTTCAGTACAGTGAAACTTTAAATAAAGAAGACTGCGAAGACTGAATTGCACAGAAAATTCGAGAAACACAACCTGACCAAAGGACCAGTTAGGGACATGACTCAATAAGGTGATATTAAAATGGAAATTTATATGTACCGGCAACACTTCATCCTTTCATCACTTATTCCCCTAACTCCTTTCGAGAGCACACCCGTGTTCTTTGAATTCACATGTCCTCTCGAGGGGGCATACCACTACTTCCTCGTCATCCTTTCTCCTCATCATTCTTCCTCATCTCATAACTGGGGCATCATGCTACTAGTCCTTATCTTTTTCTTCCACTATGTTTTATTTTTCTTTTATATAACATCATTTCACGATGCTATATCAAAGAGGGGCAAAATGTAGACACCTAAAATTAATTAAATGAATATTTAATTAATTTAAGCCTATCAACATAATTAATTAATTTAATTGTGTTATCCTTATTCCTCTCAGAATCAATTAAATCTAATTTAATTAATCCCGTCACTATTGTCCAATAATTAATTATTCCCCTATTCTTCTAAAGTCCCATCCAACAATTATTTCCTCTAAACCCACTCAATTAATTAATTCTAATTAATTAACCTAGTCATGTGATTCCTACAAATCAGTTTTCCTAATCTCATTAACCTAATTAATCCTTCTATAATCTCTCATAATCATGCTTATCATTATTCTCCTATTTTTAATTCCCACTCATGTCACATCAACATTGAGTCTCTCAAAGAAATTCAAATTTCTTTGAATTCCTCAATGCATCCTTATTTTGGAATTTTTAATTCCTCATATTTGAAATTCAAATTTCTCCCCCCTTTTCCCAAGGAATTTTATATTCCTGTTTATTTTCCCAAGGCACCCTTGATCCATGCCTTCTATCTAAAATCAATCTCAACCCTTCATAATCAAATCAATCTCGGCCCTCCATTGGCCTTCTCCAATCTATAAATTGGAGCCTATTCTCCTCACAAACAACCCACTTCTCATGCATTGTCATGCTGCCTATTTCTTCTCTCATCCTCTTCTAATTCAAATCCTCCTATCCATCACTAAAATCCAATCCAATAATCCACTTACCTTGTTGAGCATTTGGAGAGCATTCCACATCCATCAAGAAGGAGCCCATCCAATCAAGTTGAAGAGAGGCGCTATTCAACTTCACCAAAGGCTCAATCCAAGGGAGAAGGTAAAGGTTTTGCAAGATATAAGCATTATCTTCATATTTTTATGTGGTTTTATGCATGTTTCATGTTTGAATATCTTTTAGTATTTTGTTTGTTCACTAACCACTTGAATCCACCTTGCTAGTTTTTCCCCTCTTCAATTGTTGTTATCTTGTTTGCCACTAGTTTCTTCAAAGCTGATTCAAGTGGTTCTCCCAATTGGGTGTATTTCCTTTGTGGTTTTGAAGTTGTTTGATTATTCACTTGATTGTTTGTAGAACTTGATCCAAAAAGAATGATTTTGGGTCTTACTGTGTTAGCATCGACAACACCATCATTTATTGTGTTCTTGTTCTTGTTCCAAAATCGTGGCTTGTCTTTTCCTTTAAAGTCCTCTTTATTTTCTTTGAATATCTTAATGACTCCTTGTTCAATTAAGACCTTCTCTATTGCTAAGCCTTTTTCAATGACATCCTTGAAAGTGGACAAACAAGCTTTCCTCGAGTCATAACCAATGTCTTTGTTGACATTTTGTGTGAACATCTCTACCATTTGTTTTTGTGGAATTTCACAAGAGCATCTGCTGGCTAAATTCCTCCATCTTTATAAGAATGATGAAAAAAACTCTCCCTCCTTTTTCTTGGTGTTGCTCAAAGTGGTAATTGATATATCTGTTTCTATGTTGTATGAGAAATGCTGGATAAAAGCTTCTGCTAGATCACCCCATGACTTAATTCTAGGTGGAAGTTGGGAGAACCATTCCATAGCTTGATCACCTAAGCTTTGTGGGAACAATCTCATCAAGTATGTTTCTTCTACTGCTACCTCAATGTAAGTTGTGAAAAATTGTCTTATATGTGCCTTAGGGTCTCCCTTGCCTATGTACTTATCAAACTTTGGTGTCACGAAATGTGTAGGAAAAGGAGGCATTGGAATTATTTTGTCAAATGGATAGGGACATATGTCTCTCATTGTGTAAGTTGGCTTTGGTGTATTTATGTACTCCATTTTCTTTTATAAGTCCTTTATTTGCTATTCCAAATTGTTCTTAGGTGGAGACCGACTTCTTGGGCCATATCCCATGCCAGAGCCACCAGGTGGAGGAGGAGCATACTGCATGTATGATGGTACTGATAATAAATATGCTCATATGGAGGAGGTCTATAATGATACTACGTATAGGAACCACCTTGTATTGAGTCATAATGAGGAATGGAATATCTACTTTGTCCATGTATATCATATTCTACAGGCATGTCATGAGTTTGTTCTTGTGTGTTGCCCCCAAATTTGACATGGTGTTTTCTTGTGTCCAAATTTTGAACATGCCTCTGGATATCCAATTGCTTTTGAGGTTGGTCCTTAGAATTGGTATGAAATTGAGTGTATTTATCTGCATAAGACTTCCATAATGGTCTGCATAGACAGAGTTGTTCATGAGATGTTCTTTCATGAGTATCATAAGCTTGACCATGTGTATTTGGGACCTTAGGTTTTTGAAACAAAGATGATGGTGACTCAGGCATGAAACGTGGTCCTCTAGTACCTCCACTATTAGGTCTCCTTTGATCCATGTTGAGTTGGCCTTCTTGCATAGGTTGATTTTCCATTATTTGAGACATATAAAAATCATGAGGTATCTTGGCTCCACTTTGTGCCATCACTTGTAAGAAATATTGTCTCTCTTCTCATGTTTTCCTCAACCAATCTATTAAAATGGGGATCCATGATAGAGTCTTCTATTTTTGCTGAATGTATGGAAAAGTTGTCTATATTGTCATTGTGTGTATCATTGTTGTTTGTATTATCCATGTTTTCAACATTTTGAGTGTTTCTATAAGTGTCCATGTCAGGTAATGTGGTATGATCGGAATTGAAAAAAATATTGTTGTTTTACTCATAGCCACTCATGTTTGCGGACTCTTGGGCCTCTTTAGCTTCCCTCCTAGATTTTTGGGAACAGGTTTCAACCATGAACTAGGGTCTTGACCAAGATGTGTGAGACTAGATGAAAATGGAAATAGTATGGAAGACCAAGAGTTGGATGGAATGCAAATGAATCTGAGGTATACTTGCAATGTCCAAAGTGTAAGACCGAGTATGGATGTAGTAGAGTAGGCGTGGCTTCCAAAGAGATGATATTTTCTCTTGATGAGATAAGTTGACCTTGACTCTAAGTAAGACCAAATGAGACCCAAAGGTGATAGACCTTGATGAGGGACCACTTAGCAAAATGTTGTTGTATGTAGTGTGTTGACAAAGTAAGATGAGGGCGAGCAAGTGACCTTTTGACTCAAGCTTAGACAAATGTGACTACAATGTAAGATGTAAAGAAATGATGGACTTTGTGAGACCCAAAAATAGGTTGAATGCTAGATAAAAACCAAGAGAAATAACCTAGGAAGCTTAATGAGTCTGAAATTGACTGATCTTGTCTGCTGGACTGTAAGTGTTTTTCAATTTTGAAAACAGACGTGCCTGTATACTTCACAAATGCGGTTTCCCTACATAGACATTTTTGAACACTACACATACATGTTTCTGAAATTTTGTGAAGGCACTTTTGCTTGTGATAACACAGATGCGGTTAAATGACATAGACATGTTTCTATCAAACACAAACACATTTCCAGAAACTAGGTGCAATTTTTCCAATTTGCGAAGTTGTTTGTTGTGATCCAATCTGAATTTTTTTGACTATTTTTCATGACAAGAGGACACAAAGTTGATGAGGATTCAATGTTTGCAGGTGTTTAGACTCAAAATGACTCAAAAGAAAGTATGTTGTTTGATGTTAAAAAAAATGTTTTGCATACACTTGAAGACACAAAAGACACAATGTTTTGATGTTTTGTCTTGAATGTTTGAATGTTTAAAAGAAGACAAGCACAATTCTTATGGTTGGCCAGGACAATAGTTGTTGATCCCACACGGGGTTTCCCCCGAGGCTATGCTCTTCAAAGCGGATACTTAAATGCTTGACCCCACTAGCTCCACCCTCGACACTCACTTCTCCGGGGCAACCAAGCATCAGTCCCCATGAAAACTCCCTATGGCAAACTTTGTATCTCTATTAAGAACCGTATGTGTGTGGGCCGCTCCAGAGGTCCGACCTCCTGCCCCAACAACTAGAAGGATTTTGGATTTCTAATACAAAAAGGTGCTAATAAGGGCACGTACTTGTTTGGCTATACATGCAACACTTTCATCTCTATAAATACAGAAGGCTCCCAACTAGTAGGGGTTACACCCTACTACTGATCAAATAAATTTGATCAAACGGGTTTATGGGGAGACATAGTTTCAGTATGAACTAATCAACACACGTTACCCATGGCTTTCACCATAGATACAATTATTTATAGTGGTTCAAAAGAGGTGGGTTTTCCTCGCTACTACTTGGGTCATTCTCAACTCACTAGTAGTCCCAAGTGACCACATGGGGAGGCAAACCCTCTAAAGATTAAATACAAAGAGCCTATTGCTCAAGACACAAAAGACACTGGTTCAATTTTAGTGCACCAATCGAAGTGTTTGCTAGTCTATGAAAATAAGGCACACAATAAAGATCAAAAACCCTTGCCAAAATTCTGCAACAAAGATTTGTTAGTAGTTTTGCAATAATACCCCTCCTGCAAGCACACAAGTTAGGTAAATTTTAGATCCAAAAGACTTTGTGAAATAGGGGCCTTCGATAAGACATTTTTTTGATAGATTCAAAGATTTGATTTTCCATGAGTTCTTTCGCATCATAAAAAACATACCACCTGTAAAATTTCAAGACATTTCCAGAAATGTAAGAAAATCCAAAAAAGTTTCTAATTTGCTCCAAAAATTAATTTTTATGAAAAATCATAAAAAATTCATAGAAAATGAAAAATTGATCCACAAAATCTTAAATTTTTACTGGAAACTCCTGATAGCATTTCAAACCTGCATAAAATAATTCCTGCAAAAATTCTAAGAAGTTTGTGAGATATGATCAAAATAATGCAACACCCTAACTTTTAAAGATCTAATTTTTTAGGAATTATTTTGCATCAAAATTAAAATCACAAAGATCAGATCTTGTGTATAACTATGATAAATTTCCAAATCTGTAAACAAATCCAAAAAATTCACTAATTTTCTCTCAAAATTATTTTTTTTATGAAAATGCATAAAACATTCATAGAAAATTCAAATATGCTCCAAAAAATCTTATTTTTTTACTGAGAACCTTTGATAATGTTTTTGATTTTCAAAAAAAATTTGATGCCAAAATTCAAAGCCGTTTGTGAGATATGATCAAAATAATGAAAAACCTTAATTTTTAAAGATCTGATTTTTTAGGAAATATTTTGATTCAAAATTAAAATCACAAAGAAAAGATCTTGTGTATAATTCTGAGAGATTTCCAAAAATGTAAGAAATTCTGAAAAATTCGCTCATTTGCTCTCAAAATTAATTTTTTTATGAAAATTCATAAAAAAATCATAGAAAATTCAAATATGCTCCAAAAGATCTGAATTTTGGATTGAGAGCTCTTGATACTGTCTTCAACCTACCAACATTTTATCCTAAGTCTTTTATTAATTAAATAAATCTTTATTTATTTAATAGAAGACTTAGGATAAAATAATTAAACAAATAAAGTATTTATTTAATTAGACAAGACAATTTTAGGTGCCTACACCGGTAAAGCATCCAAACAACTAGTGTTGGCATTAATGAAAAAATATTAATGCAACACATAATCAATTCCACCAAATGGCCAACAATAAGATCATGTCATAAGCTATAATGGATTTCATGGGAGTGGAAGATCATCTGCAAAGCATATATGCTTAGCTCAACCAGTATAAGGTGCAGATTGGAGTCTCGGTTTAGGACCTAACAAACAATGAAGACCTGAGATTTGTGGCTCAGGGGGAGTTCACCGTCATATCTTCTAATTGGTATCAGACATGTTGGAAACAAGGGGAGATTAGATATCTATGGTGCACAACTGGTAAGGTTGTGACATTGGGAAGTTCTCATTACTCCTTGTTTGTGATTTCTTTCAATGACTATTCAATTTGTACTTAATTAAAATCACAACTAGACCACTGGGTGAAAGGAACATTAGACTGGTGTACAGGGAGAGTTGACATAGAGGGAGTGTTACCTTCACAGGAGGAGAACATGTATTTGGTACCAAAGAACATACAACCAATATAAAAGTGGTATCAATGCTTGCATCAACAATTGGTATCAAAATAACCTATTGCATATAAAAGGAGGAGAAGATGTAGTCTGACCGGCAGGTAAATGAGATTCATTGACACATTTTTTTTAATAATTGGTACCAGATTGGTATATACATTTGGTAGCCAAGGAATTGGTATCAATCTGTGTGTGAGCCCCTCTATCTCAAGTATTGTTGGTTGAGAGGCTGCAGAGTGAAATGGTCAAAGTGGGAGAAGCAATCGGTAGAAATTTCTATCAGCACCCTTTTCCATTGTGTCAAAGGGGGAGAGATAAATTGTAATATACTAGATATTACATGTGTTGACATCAATGCTAAAGGGGAAGATTGTTGGCATTGTGTTGTCATTGATGTCAACCAGTGTAACTGTTAGGAAAATGGTGTCTCAAATTTGTATTTACATGAGGTTACTATTTATAGTAAGTTTTCATTTGAGCATAAAATGGTGCAAAATTCTCCTTGAAGCTTCTGGTTGTCTAGATAAGCATTCTGATAAAGTTACGTCACAAATCACAACTAGTTTTGAATATATTAAATTTTCCATTTTGGAGGGGTCTAATGAAAGGTTTAAATTTAATTTTGAGGACTTTAGAGGCCTCAAAACATCTTGAAAAGTGGGTGTAAGTGGCATGGTACTTACGAGGCAATAGAGCACTTCGCGAGATTTCTGGAGCTTCAAATAGTTTATCAATCAGACACACGATTCACAAGTTATGGCCTCCGGAAGTTTGTACTCTGAAAATAGGAAATATAATTTGTATCAAACACATAAATGAGAAGTAAAAGGGAGCGACACATGTTGATGATGAATATTAAGAGGGGGGGTGAATTAGTATGCCAAAAATCTTCACACTAAAATACTTTGCAAGTCTAGCAGTAAACCGATAAAACAGTTTAATAGACAAACCAGTTAACAAACATGCAAACCAAATAGCTAATAATGCATTTACCCACAGAAGCACAAACACCATAACACAAGATATTTTGATGTGGAAACCCAAATGAGAAAAACCATGGTGAGATGGAACTCACAAGTCACTATCTGCAGAATAGGAACCAGACCAGTTAAGATCTTACAACGTTCTTTACCAGAAGAGATCCTGTTAGGAATCTCAATCTCTGTTAGGAGACAAGTCTGATTAAAGACTACCTTGCTAGAGGATTTTAGATCCACAAATGTGAACCACCTTGTTAGAGGATTTACAAGAGGCTTTTGGGCCTACCCGGTTAAGGGCTACATACTTGTCAAAGATGTAAGGAATCAACAAGCGTTTGATCTAGCTAATAGCACAGACTGCTCAGTTAGATCCTTGATAGCTCATTCTTAATGCACTATTGCATTACTTCAGTCTTCTACACATTCATAATCTCTCCAACTCCTCAACCACCTTAAACCCTAGCTGCAATATCAACTATCGCAACAACAATAACAACAACAACCTAAAACCCTAGACATGATGTCCTTATAAAGGAAATTGATTTCATGTCGGTCCAATAGGGTTATATTACAATTTCCTAGGTTCAATGAACCTGGACATACTAGGTAATACATCACAAAAAACATAGCTATAGTGTCGACACCGTCAAACAATTGGTGGGTGGTAACTCATCACAAAGTACTACCGGTTCATACCAAATTCCGGTTGTCGGTTTGACAAAAATGAAGACTGGTAGAAATGTGTTATGCCACTTTAATCCCTCATACCGCTTGAGGTCAACATGCCGCTTCAGGCCGGGAAACACATTCTGCAAAACATCAATAGTCTAAAGACTATAATACAACATACCTACAACATACCAGTTGGAACAAATTGTGCTCTAACTCATACATATAAAGAGGATCTCAATGCAAGTGTGTGTCCATCAATGACAATCACAACATAAACATCAAAAAATGCCAACAATCTCCCCCTTTGGCATTGATGGCAGCACTTAAGAAAATAAAATTTTGACATCTAAGTGTTTTACAACAAAATCATGCCATTAGCAAAATTGCCCCCCCCTAAGCATATACACTATCCCCTTAACAATACAATTGTAGATGTCTAAAAATGGTCAATGCTTGCGGAGTCATACTTTAACATTTGCGCATTGCCTTATTTTAGGGTTTTTGCGTCGCATTAACATTTCTCCTATGTCACGCACTTGGTCTTTATCATTTGTGAGCATCGAGTCCTTCTTCTGCATTCTTCATTTATCTCGCTCTCGAATTTGGTCTTGTCAGCAACAATCTTCAGTCATGATTTTGGTCAATCTTATCCTGTCACATCAATGTGCATGCTCATTTGTCATCATTTTGGACATCGTCAATCCTAATTAGGGTTTTGTCCTCTTTTCAATCTTGTCATTTTGTGATCGATTTTGTCATCGATCGTTGTCCTCTTTTCAGTCTTGTCATTTTGTGATCGATTTTGTCATCGATCGTTGTCCTCTTTTCAATCTTGTCATTTTGCGATCGATTTTGTCATCGATCATTGTCCTCTTTTCAATCTTGTCATTTTGCGATTGATTTTGTCATCGATCATTGTCCTCTTTTCAATCTTGTCATCTTGCGATCGATTTGTCATCAATCATTTTTATTTTCAATCTTGTTGTCTTGCGATCAATTTGTCATCGATCGTCGTCTTTCTCAATCATGTCAATTTGGATCAATTTGTCATTGTTCCTCGTCAATTGGCGCATATCAATTTGGTCTCTTTATCAATATTGGTCAATTTGTCAACCAATTTCAATTGTTTATCAATCAAATCATTTATCAAGTCAGAATCATGATTAAATCGAATCTACATCAATTATCTTTTGTCAAGACCTAATCTTCTAAGGTTTTATGATTTATTCATTTAATCTTGATTGTCATTTTCCCTCTAGGTTAAATAATTTATTTATTTATCCTAAGTATTCTTGTCACAATTAAATATTTATTTAATTGGCTAATTAATTCCCCCTCTTTTTGTGAATTAATTAATGAATGAAAAATTATTAATTAATTCACCTAATTTTCTAATTTCATCAATTTCTAATTTTCCTAATTCCTAATTTCCACCTAATTTTCTAATTTGTCAAATTCAATTTCCACCTAATTAATTTCTCTCTAGTCTCTCCCTATTTTTGTGCTTCGGTGGAAGCATGAATTTCTCATGCGTCATACTTTTGGCATAGCAAGATGTCATAAGCTTTTAGTCCTCTAACCATTGCATTGGCAATATGTCATAATTCATGACATAGAAGGTGTCATAACCTTCTTCCTTCAACTCAATTTTGCCATTTTGAAATCAATTGCCTCTAATATCAATTTCATGCTAATCTTGTCTTTTCTCCAATTTGTCTATAAATTGGATGAATTTCTTCAATCAAAGGCCCTGGCCGAATCAATCACGCTTCTAGTACCCTTATGTTGTCATCTTGTCTTGACAATCTTGCTTTCATGCTTATGCACTTGAAGGTGAGATCCACAAAATGAAAGCAATTTGAAGGAGAAAGAAGGACAATGGAGCCACATGAAGGAGACATCTGCATTTGGTTTGCTTAGATTTCATTTTGAATGTCTTGTTTTCATGTTTTCATTGAATGTTTTTAGGATTGTTATCATTGCATTTGAGTTTTCGTGATTGAGCTAGATTAATATTGATTTGCTTGTGATGATTTCCAAATTCCTATCTACATTAATTGGTGAACTCGACGTGAACTAACCCCCTAACCATGCTCTTGAGTGCTTTTGAGATGATTTGTAGGTGAAAAACCCAAGAAACAGGGTAATGCAGGCCTTTCTGGGCACTTCTGCGCCTGTGTAGGAGCAATCTGCGCCTGTGTCAAGCATTCTGTGCCTGTGTCAAAGACTTTTGTGCCTATGTCAAAGGGATCTGCGCCTGTGTTGCATCATTCTGCGCTTGTGTTACATCATTCTGTGCCTGTGTTGCATCATTCTGCACCTGTGTAAGTCCAGAAACAGAGGTAAAAAAGCAGTGTTTTTACTTGCAAATTGGTTTGTTTTGCATTCTATTTCTGCTTTTTGGTTTTATGGTACTGATTCTTTGTGCAGCACCTTGGCATTACACATGGAAAAGACAAAGATGAAACTACTAACGAATTTTATGCAGGTTCGATAGTCAAAGATCAAACATATCAAACTTCTAACTTGGTGGTTTTGCAGGTTGCCTTGGATTACAACTAAACTTTGTGTTTGAAATTCATATTTAGGCACCTAGTATGATTTCTAAATAGGTTGGAATGAATGTATGTTTGCTTTGATTTTTGAGTTTGACATTGGAGTAGGGGAGTATGCTCTCATCCTTCTTAGGGTGATCAGAAATCTAGATCTTCAATACCATTCTCATGTCTTGATTGTGTGTTACCTTTAGAGGGCCTGCCTTCCCGACCATTTGCTTTTGCAAGCAAGTGACAATCGTGAGAAGGGAATGACCCAAAGTGAGTATAGCTAGAATACCTTGGCATTCTAACTCACTATAAATAAATACCTGATGAGCGAAAGCTTCGAAGGAAGGGTTACGTGGGAATTGTAGTTACTTGGGAAGTGATGACCCTTGGACTCTTTCTCATATCAACATCTAAGTAGGGCCTCAAGGTCTAAATCATGCTTGCGCGACTACATTTTTTTGGTATCTTTGTGGGCTTAATGTCTCAATCATGCTTGCGTGACACCAAGGAGTAACGCTTAACAGAAATCCTTACTAAAAACCTTGTATTTAGAGGCCAAAAATCCTTCTAGTTGCTTGAGAAGGACAAGTTCAGATACTTGGAAGAGATACTAAGTTCGCCATGGGGAGATTTCCATGGGGACTGATGCTTGGCTGCCCTAAGAACTGAGTGCCATGGAGGGGAGCCCGTGGGGTCAAGCATCTATGTATTCTCCTTGAATCCCATAACGAGTCTACCTCTCAAGTACCTAATGTCCTTGCTTACCATAAGAAATGTGTGAATGAACATGATTGTCTTGAGTCTAAGTTGAAATATCTTGTCTTCTTTGCTTGTCAAAAGTTGAATTGTATCTCATTTCAAAAGCAAGACAAATTGATTCAAAACAAGGTTAAACCCAAGAACATTTCATCCAACAAAGTTCAAAACACCTTCAAACATGGTTGTCAAACATTGTTCAAAATCTTGTCTCAACATTCATGTCACTTAGATTTAGGTTCATCCTAGGTTTGCATTTTTCAAAGTTCATTGTCAATTACCAAAGTTAAGTTTCACCTAGGTCATACTCCTTTGCATATCAATAAGGGTCATCCGTTTGCATGTGTCCTCTTGCATTAGAGTAATACCATTGTCATACATTTACATTTGCATACCCTAGGTCCCTTCATTAAGCTTAAGTCATTATCATATCATATTAGGGTCATTTGCATAGTAATTGTCCCTTTGCATATAGTGTCAAAACTAGGTTTTGTTATACTTGAGTAATGCAAATCTTTGATAAACCCTAAGTCATTGTTAGGAAGTCTAGACCTTATCAAACCTTTTCTCTTTTTGTCATTATTGTCATTTGGTCAAACCTAGCTTAGTATCCAAGCATATAGGGGAGACATTGTCATTTTGTCCTTTTGTCACTTGGTCCTTTTGTCCTTTGAGGTCTAGACATCATTTCAATTTCCTAAGGGTCTCTTTTAGATTTGCATTCCAAGAAGTTTGTCAAAATCTTGAAAAACAACCAAAAACACCGATTGCATTCTTGCCATAGATTGCATTTTCATCTATTTAGTTTGCATTTAGTTGCATATCATACATTATCCTTGAAAAATTCCAAAAATATTGTATTTTCATAGGTGACATGCCTGTTGAAACAAGGTCAAAATCAAAAAAGATGGGTGAACCAACATATCAACCCATTGACAACATATCAAGTTCATAGTTTCAAACTAGTCAAACAGTACAGATTGAAGGTTCATCAAGCACATCACTACCACCATATGGAATGGTTCAACTTGGACCACCTCCATTATATGAACCAGTGTTTGTACCCATGAAACCAGGACATGGGAGTGTTCCACCAACACCAAGAGGAAATGCACCTTTTGATTGGAATCAACCAAACCTACAACATGACATTCAAACTCAAACATTATATGAGGAAAAAACTCTTTCACAAGGATTTGGTTTAGATCAAGGCATTCAACAGGAGGCAAATTCAAATGTTTTACCAGATTCTTCATCAGATTCCGATGCTTCTGATGATGTTGATATGTTCCTTCAAGATCCAAAATTGACAAAAAAGATGGATAAATTCTTGAACAAGGTCTTTAAGATGTTCCCACAGAAATACCTTGACATGATGAGTAATGTGACCTCCTCAAGTGAGCAAATCAATGTGCAAAAACAACAAGGTGGTGAGCTGTTAAGTTTCTCTCCGCATCCAAATGAAGAACATGTGCAACAAGAAACTCAACCTACCTTGATGAGTAAACGTGCTTCAAAGGCATTGACAGTGACTATTCCTCAAAAGTCACCATTTGAGACAATAAATAATCCATTATTTAACACAACACCTGTAACACAAGATCAAATGAAGACCACACAAATATTGACAGTTGTCCCTCAACAAGAAGTGGTTCCTCACATGCATAAAATTGGATCAAAATCTAAGATGCAAGAAAGCTTCACGATTGGAATGCCTGATCTCACCAATGTCCAAAACAATTCCACAATGCAACAAAGTTCCTATGTCCCACTAAGTTCAATGTATTTGCCAAACACTCAAGTACCTATTATGCAGACTATTGTGATAGATCCTTCGATAATGGCGACACAAAGAGCTACAGATAGTGGTTTGCACCAATAACAAATGTTGCAACAATTGAGTAACACACAAAAGGTACAATCGAATGTGCAAACAAACAATGTACAACAACAACAATATCGCATTCGACAACAAATTGCAGTGCCTTTTGCCCCATTACAAGTTAATGCAAACTTGCAACCACCACAATGGATTGGACAAACAACACAACAAATTAATGCAAGTGCCATACCCCATCTTAAGGAGAAACAACAAAAACCACCCAAACAAAGTTTTTTGCAAATGATGGGATTTACACCGCGACAACAATTGGCACAAAGTCAGCAAATTCCGATTCGGCAGCATCAACAACAATATGTGCCCCAATACGTGCCAAGACAAACAAGCTATCATACTTCACAACCACAATTGACGTTTGTGCAATATCAACAACACCCTCAATTGCAATATCAACCTAGACTACAAATGATAATTCAACCACAAGAAGCACAGCAACAAGGTCAATATCAAGGCATGGCACAACCACAACAACAAGAGGTGTACCGAGAACATTATATGCCGGAGACACCAAAGATAGCAATTTTAGAGCATCAACAACCGATTGGAAACACAATGTATTGACAAAGAGTACCCACCAGGATTAATGATGGACCTCCAAAATTTGACACAATTGCACAACAGTTTAAGAAGTTGCAACGACAAGTAGACACATTAGAAACCAAAGGAACAAAGAAGTTGTACACAGATCAAGATTTATGTCCTAATCCATTTGACAAGAGCTTATACATGCCTCCCTTCCCTAAGCATTTTGAGGCACCTAATTTTGAGAAATATAAAGGGAATGGAAATCCAAAAGACCACATTTGAGCATTTTTTGCGGCATGTACTGAAGTGGGTTATGAGGAAACATATTTAATGCGCTTATTTGCGCGAAGTCTCACTGGACAAGCCATGGATTGGTATTCGCATCTGCCAGGAAACATAAAGACTTGGTCGGAATTGGATCAAAAGTTTATATCTCACTTCGCATTCAACATCGACAGTGACATGACCATGTCAGATTTATGCAACACCAAGCAAAAGCAAGGTGAACCATTAGTGACTTTCTTGCAATGATGGCGAAGCTTGTATAGTCGTTCTTCCCTAGATATACCTGAAGAACAACAAGTGAACTTGTTTATCCAAAATTTGGTCCTAGAAATGATGTATGAACTCAAATTGAAAAGTCCCAGTACTATTGAGAAACTCATTAATAAAGGGATGAACATTGAAACTGCTCTTGTAGCTAAAGGAATCATTAAGCTCAACAAAGATAGTGACAACACAAACAATTCTGGGGACAAAAATAGATTTTGGTACAGAAACAAGAATGTTACTAATGATGGAGTTGTTGATGCGAGGGCGGTGAATGCAAATCAACCCCCATTCACAATAAAGAAATTGAGTGCTCCTAATATGTCAACTATGGAACAAAATCAAACACCAGCGAGCAATGTTACTCAACAGCCGCCATATCAACAATACACTCAACAATATAATCAACAACAAGGCCAGCAACAAAACCAACAACGAAGACCTTTTCAATCAAGGGATGGGCCTCCTCGACAATTTACGCCATTGGGAGAGCCTATTGAATCAGTAATGAAATAATTAATACAAGCAAAATTTATCAAGTTACCAGATATCAAGGCAGAACCAGTGGTAAAGCCGCATTGGTGGAATGATTAGGCATATTGTGAGTACCATCGGTCAAAAGGACATAAAACCGCATCATGTTTTCAATTGAAACATATGATTCAAGACTTGTTAGAGTAAGGAGTAATTGAGGTCGATCCGCCCAACGCGACCTCTAACACTAATCATACAATTTTCAAAACTCCTTTGCTTGATCATGACAAGGGTAAAGCATCTTCTTCAAACTCTACCCAAACAACAAATTATGCAAATACTGGTTATAACAATGTCATCAATTGTTTTCGAGCGTCAAATGAGTATGTTTCCACCATAAGAATAAGGGAACAAGATCCTTCTTGCGCGGTCACCACTCGTCGATCCAAAATAGTCCTAAAAGGAGCTCCTGCTATTCCTCCAAAACCAACTCCTACAAGTCAATATAATCTCCTGGATCATCTGGGAAAGACACCTGCACAAATATCGATCCTTGAGTTATTGAAAATGTCCCCTATGCATTGCGCAGTCTTAGATAAAGCTTTAATTGAGTCCACTGTCCCGACAGACATTGATGTTGACCTGTTTCAAGCTCGAATAGGACATCTAGTTGTTTCCCAACACGTTGCATTTTCTTATAATGATATTTCACCTGATAAGCTCCCTCATAATGATCCTTTACATCTTGAAGTCTTTGTCCATAATTGCAAAATCCGACGAGTCTTGATAGATGGTGGAGCTGGTCTTAACATCTGTACCTTGAGAGTGGTCATTGGTCTTGGTTATACAGAAAAGGATATTGATTCTTCCAGAAGAATAACAATCAAAGCATATGATGATGCTGAGCACCCATCTAAAGGGATAATTACATTTCCTATCAGAGTCAGTCCAGTGACAGAAAACACTTTCCTGCAGGTCCTAGACCTTGATCTCCCTTACAATATGATTCTTGGTCGTTCGTGGATCCACACAATGAAAGAAGTTCCATCCACTTATCATCAATGTTTAAAATATCCTTACAATGGAACTGAGATAACAATTCCAAGAGATCTTAATCCATTTCAATTTTGTGCTGCCCTAAAGGATTCTCCGCAGCAGCAAGTCCCAGTCAATAGAGAGGCCAAATCACATAGTTATGTGGATCCTAATGAATTGTTAGATGCTGTCAAAGGAAAATTGAAGATACAGGACCAAGGATGTGGAGAGTATTCAATGGCTCAAACATTCCTTATTGGGAATTTACCGATATCTCCAAAATCACATGGCAAGCCACATTTGTTGCAAAAGGAACCTAAAATGGTCATTCAATATCAGCCTCCCACTACATTTACAAGATGGGGTGAACTTGACAAAGAAACTTTAGATGATGATGTCATAGATTGGCTTTATAAAGATCCAACTGAGACCCCACCTGTCAGGTTGTCGGTGGAGTGATATGGCAAAGGATTTACTATGCTGCAAAAGAAAGGATATGATGGCTGCAGTGGCTTAGGTCCTGACAAGAAAGGAAGGCTAGAACCTATTATACCCAAGATGTGACCTCCAACTTTACGGTTAGGTTTTGTACCATTGCGAATTGGACCCTCATCTACCAAAGTGACCATGTGTAGAAAGGGGTGTGACTCTGATGATGAAACAACACCTGAGGATACCCGACCCGAAACTGATTCCAATGAATGGGAGTGGAGTTCTTTTTCCTCTAGTTCCTATGCCCTTGACAATGTTTTCCTTGACCCTGATGATTTGCCCATGGAAGACAAACATGAAATAACTCCCCCTCCAAAGACATGTCCTAATGCTTGGATAGAGTCATTCTGGGACCCAAGCTCTGAATCAGATGCGAACAGTTTGGATAGTGATACCACAGATGTTCACATCTTTACCATTTCGGCCCTCTCTCTCTCCTTAAAACCGATGATGACATGCCCCTCATCTATCCCCAGATTATCCAACATGACCAACAAGAACCGCTCACATTGGATTGTTTTCAAAATGATGAAGCAATTGCAGAATTCGTTGGACTACGGGAAGGCATACCACAAGGTGATCATAAGGCAGAATTTGCTATTGATCTGGATTCCACAGCATATTTTGGGGAGTCAACTCCATCTTCCAGTCATCAAAATGAAAAAAGAAAAGAAAAAATACAAAGTCAAAAGAATAGGTCTTTGAGTGAAAACCGTAAGGCACTCTCTGATCATACAAAAGTAAAAATAAAAGACACACCTGCGGGTGAAAACCTCTCTGAGGCGCCCAAAGGTGGAAGAGTGGACATACCCCTATCAAGTCAGGATAAATCAACATTGCTTGTGGAAATGATTGAAGAAATCAATTTGGGTACACCTGACAACCCTAAGGTCATTCATTTCGCTGCTTCTTTATCAAAACAGGAAAAGATAGATTTTGTCAATTTCTTTCTTGAGAAGAAGATTAGCTTTGCGTGGTCCTATGCAGATATGCCTGGGCTTGATCCAAAATTAGTCCTTCATTACTTGCCATTAAAGGCAGATGCCAAGCCTATCAAACAGAAACTCAGAAAGATGCATCCCCAAGTGGCTCTTTTGGTCAAGGTAGAACTGAAAAAATTATTAGATGTGGGCTTTATTAGACCCATTGATTATGCAGACTGGATTTCAAATTTAGTACCAGTTAGCAAGGTAACTGGGGGCATCAGAATCTATATGGATTTTAGGGATCTTAATAAAGCATGCCCTAAAGATGATTTTCCACTACCAAATATCGACATCATAGTTGACATGACTGCTGGATATGAGATGCTCTCATTGATGGATGGTTTCTCCGGCTATAACCAAATTCACATTGCTCTTGAAGATCAACATAAGACTGCATTCACCTGTGCTTGGGGTACCTATTGTTGGAATGTGATGCCCTTTGGTCTTAAAAATGCTGGCACAACATATCAAAGAGCAATGACGACAATTTTCCATGATTTCATGCATACTTTGATGGAGGACTATGTTGATGACTTATTATGCAAATCTGTCACAAGAGATAGTCATCTAGCCATCTTGGGCCCAATCTTTGACCGAATGGCGACATACAAGCTTAGACTCAATCCAAAGAAGTGTGTCTTTGGTGTCATAGCCGGCAAATTACTAGGGTACATTGTTTCTCACAGAGGCATTGAAGTTGACCCTGCCAAGGTTAAAGCAATAATGGATATGCCTCCTCCTTCCAATCTCCGGAAATTAAGAAGTCTGTAAGGAAAGCTACAGTTAATCCACCGCTTCATAGCTCAATTGGCAGACAAATGTCATCCATTCCAGCATTTATTGCATAAAGGAGTCACTTTTAAATGGATTGAGCAATGCCAATCAACATTTCAAGCTCTTAAGGACTATTTGCTATCGCCACCTATTCTGATGCCTCCTATAGAAGGAAAGCCATTTATATTGTATATTTCTGCAACTGAAATGACACTAGGAGTTCTCTTGGCCCAACAGGATGAGAACGGCAAAGAGCGAGCTATTTATTATATCAGCCGGACACTAGTAGGCTATGAGCTGAATTATTCAACTATTGAACCGGCATGCTTAGCAGTGGTCTTTGCAACACAGAAACTCTGACACTATATGTTAAATCAGCAAACATTGTTGGTTGCAAAAATTGATCCCTTGAAATACTTGCTTAGCAGAGCAGCTTTGACGGGTCGCCTAGCGAAGTGGGTTATGATCCTCAGTGAATTTGATATTGAGTATATGGAGCGAAAGGCAATAAAAGGACAAGTCATAGCGGATCAACTTGCAGAGGCTCCTATTTATGATGATCATCCCATGTTGACCGATTTTCCAGATGAATCAGTCTTTGCTCTTACATCTTCTAATGAATGGAAGTTATACTTTGATGGGTCCCATACCAAGTTTAGATCTAGAGCAGGCATATTGTTTGTCACCCCTCAAGGTGATGCTATTCCCAAGTCCTATAGAATAACTTTTCATTGTACCAATAACATTGCAGAGTATGAAGCATTGGTCACAGGACTCCGAGTAGCGGTCCACTGGAACATCACACATTTACAAGTCTATGGAGATTCTCAATTAGTCATCTGACAAGTGACTGATGACTACGAAACAAAAGATGAAAAGCTTATTCCCTACAAGCATATGGTAGATTTCTTCAAGACAAAATTCACGGCTATCTATTTCAGTCAAGTTCCAAGAATTCAAAACAAGTCGGCAGATGCGATGGCTACGATCGCTTCCATGTTAAATATGCCCCACAATATGGACAAATGTGAATTTTTGGTCGAACAATTGCTTGTCCCTTCTTTTGACATTCCGACAACAGATGTGATGTGTGTTCTTGTTGGTCCTAACTCCCCGTGGTACAACGATGTATATCAATATTTGAAATCCCAAACCTTACCACCTAACCTTTTTGCTAACCAACGTCGAGCCTTCATCCGACAGATGACTAAATATGTCATCATTGCCGACACCCTTTACCATCATTCCTTTGACCATACCCTCTTCAGGTGTTTGGATTTTGACGAAGCACAAACAACTTTACACGAGGTTCACGATGGTATATGTGGGGGCCATTTCAATGGTTTGAGCTTAGCCAAAAAGTTGATTCGTGCTGGGTATTATTGGCCCACTCTGGAGAAGGATGTTCATGATTTTGTTAAGAAGTGCTACAAATGCCAGATCCATGGAAATTACATTCATGCACCAGCCCAAGAGCTTCATTCTGTCATATCTCCGTGGCCCTTTTCTCAATGGGGATTGGATCTTATTGGCAAGATTCACTCAACATCTGCAAATGGACACAAGTTTATCATTACAGCCACAGAGTACTTTACAAAATGGATCAAGGCTATCCCCATGACCTATATCACTAGTGTGCAAATTTCAAAATTCCTATTGAATTATATCATATGCCGATATGGGGTTCCCCTTGCCATAGTCACAGATAATGGCCGTCCCTTCAAGAATAAAGATGTCAAGGAACTCTATGAAAAGTTTCATATTCAACACCGTTTCTCTAGTCCATATTATCCAAAGGGTAATGGTCAAGCTGAAGCATCAAATAAAACCATTATCAAGATCCTGAAAAAGGTTGTCAATGACGCTGGTTGAGATTGGCATGTACAGTTGAATCCAACACTATGGGCTTATCGTACTTCTATCCGCACACCTACTGGCGCAACACCTTATTCCTTGGTGTATGGTGCGGAGGCCATTTTACCCTTGGAAGTGGAGATTCCTTCTTTGTGTGTTTCCTTGCAAAATCTGATTGATGATGAGATGCACAGAGTCGCTCGGTTGCATTAGCTTGAGATGTTAGATGTGAAACATCAGACAACCCTGACACATTTGCAAGCATATCAAAACCGTCTCCGTCGCTCTTATAATAAGAAGGTCAAACGGTGACACTTTGAAGTGGGAGATTTGGTTTTAAAGGCAAACCTCAAGAATGCACAATCTACTGACATCATCAAAGGCAAGTTTGAGCCTAATTGGGTTGGGCCTTTCATAGTGACTGCAGCCTATGGCTCGGGGGCATACCAGCTTGCCACCCTCGAAGGTGAACCTTTGTTCGATCCTATAAATAGCATGCACCTTCGCAAGTACTGGGCATAATTTTCTATCAGCACTTCTTCAAGTATGATCCTGAAAAAATACAAAAAAATCAAAAAAGCAAAAAAATACAAAAAAAGTGAAAAAACAAAAGAGAAAAAGAGCAAAAAAGTAAAGAAACATGATTCGCACTCTAGTGAAAACCTGGCAAACAGGCGCTTTGGGCAAGTACCATGGTGAAAACCTGGCAATCAGGCACCATGTGTAACAAGATTATTGCTCCGTCATCTGTCATGACCTCTAGCTATGCTTTCTCTCGACCGGTTTCTCATGTCTATCTTTGTCTTGACCCAATGTTCTGTTCCAGGCCTGTGATTGGTCAACATCATTGTCTTGCATACTCCGGTTTCTTCTACATATGTTTCGGTCCTGGTCCATATATATGTCTTTCAAATGTGCATTGGGTGCGTTCCCCTTGTCCTGATCAATCACTGGAACTTTTGAATGCAAAATGTCCTGAAATAATCCTAAAAATTGAAAAATGTCCTGAAATAATCCAAAAAAATTGAAAAATGTCCTGAAATAATCCATAAAAAATTGAAAAATGTCTTGAAAAAATCCCTAAAAATCGAACAAATGTCCTGAAAAAATCACAAAAAAGTCAAATAAAGTCCTAAAAAAATCGTAAAAACTCGAAAAGCACAACAAAAACAAAAAAATATATCACCTTTGTGCATAGTCAGATCGCTGAGCATACCTCCAACCACAATCAAATCCAACATTGCATTTTAATGAAATCATGCATAAATAGATGAACTTTTTCAATCAAACCAGACATTCAAGCTGATCACAATTGTGTTCTCAATCGAACATCAACATCAATATCATTTGACCTTGTCACCATTATCATGAATCTTATACAGGGTGTGGTATACTCGAAACCAAACTGTGTCCTGTCTTAGATGGGGTACCACATGTCTTGAAACCAGACAACATGATCGTCCTATCGACACTTTCAACTTTTGATAATGAAGATCAAGATGTTTGTTTGACTTGTTGGAATTAGCGAGTCTTATCATTTACTGATTTCTCTTCGATCATGTTCCTATGTTGCTCGATGATGTCACTGAGTGATTTAGAGTGACCGGGATGGTTCATGGTCCCTTTATTTTTTTTTGTTGATTGCTGTTTGTCTGCGATGTGTCTGTCTTTTGCAAAAAGGGTTGCATTTCAGCTCTGGCCTTCAATGCCATGATGCTACGCATCCATTTTGCTACATTAAATAAAGGTTCTCACCTACAAAGTGCATTAGTGAAAGCAAGTTTTTCTTCATCTCTAACTGTCCTCTGTCTCATTTCTTCTTACTAACATTTCTTCCATCAGTTTGGATAGTCAGTCCGGTCTAGTGCTCCGATCTCCAAACACATATGCTGCATCCTGCATTCATTGGTTAGTACATTTTCATTACATCAAGCATCACGTCAAGCATTTTATCCATTTTGCATTATGAAGGCATCAAAAACACATAAAACAATATATCCATACATGTTCCACAATAAATAGTGCATAAGTCATCCATACATGGAAAATAACTATCAGTCATAACACATTACATCCCATCATATCGATGCATATCATATCATATATCACAATAATGTCGCAGTACAAAATTGGATTGTCTGTCCTAAGTATGGCCCACAGGCTGACTATATAATATCACACTACATAATGTCAACTATCTATCCTAAGGAGTACATGCCTCTATCACTGGGTGCTCCCTTTGTCCTCCTCATCCCGGCCATGTCTTAGAGATGATGTCCCTCCTGGTCCTGGTTGTGGTGGTCTCATAGGTCCACTCACCCCCATGCTGCTCAATGACCTCCGAGAGCGTGCCTTGCTCTCTGTCCTTGATCGTGCCCGATATGATGTTGCTCTCTACTCTGGTGGAACTGCACTCTCATATAGTGTCCTCCAATGGCGTATCTCCTCTCCGGTCTCTACCAACATCTGTGCCATCTCACGTGCACTAGCGTCCCTAATTGACCTAATATACTCAGTGACTCTCTGTTCTTCTCGCTGTGCCTGAGCTATTGCTGTATCTCGAGCCGCTGTAAGTCTGGCTATCTCCACTCTAAACTGATCCTGCTCTATCCTCAAGATGGCATTCTGTCTCTCTAATGTCACAATATGATCATGCTGACTAACTATGGTAGCCCTGCACATCTCCATCTCCTCTATCCTGGCTGTCTTCGGCTCTATGGGTATATCCTGCAATGACTCCTGGTCAGTTGAATCTGGCTCATAATCATCATCCTCATCATCTCCGTCCTCGTCATCTCCCTCATCCTCATCTCTGCCCTCATCCTCCTCATCCTCATCATCTCCCTCCTCCTCTCCAGCAAGTGGGAAGTCCTCCTGTCTCCTAGGTACTGGAATATCAGGATCTGTTAATGGCACTGGCCGTCATCGTGCAAACCATCGCTCATACTCCTCTGTCGTCCTGACGTCCACCACATTTGATCTCCAATCCCACTGTCTTTGTTGTAGCTATGTGAAGTCAACATATGCTATGTGTGGCTGAATCATCCTCCCCCACTGCCTCGTCTCTCTGTGAGATCGGGCAAAGTGTGCAGTCCCTCTAGGTACATCCTGTCTCTCTCCAAACTATCATCTGACTCTCTCTGGCAGGTACATCTCAATCACTCTTTGGCGATTCACTAGTCGCCCAATCAAGTATCTCTCCTGTCTACAATATGATAGCTCATCACTATCATCTGACCATCCAGGGCAATCAAGATATGGCCTCCATGTGAACTCTCTCAATCTGTCTAGCTCATGTCGCCAATATAATATGTATCCAAAAGGACCCTGTCTCAGTGATCCCCCATAGCAGTACACATATGGTTGATGTGGTACTACCTGTCTCTCTGCAATCGGTCGACATATGGCTATGTGCTCAAATTCCCATACCTGTAGCAATGTGACTCCACAGCTCAAAGTCTGCACTCCCTGATATGCTATCTGATGCAGCTGAAAATATAGCATAGCAAGCACACATGGTCCCCATATGTACACAGTCCCCTCTGTCGCCATCCGCTCTAGCACTCTTCCCCATCCAATAGGGAATCCATGTCCTTGTCTGTCTCCTGCTAGTAGGCATGCTATAACCATGACTATCACCACATATCGTCGATCGTACTTTGATGCCATGGTCTCCTAGCCAATCTCCCTCTCTACGATATCTAGATCATCTGTGTCGCACTCAAATAATCCACACAATGCATCTCTCCCTATCACTGGGTCATACTCTATCATCTCCCCATGAATCAGAATGCGAAGGATATGCCATACGTCCTCTAGTGTCACAGTCGCCTCTCCAGTCGCCAGATGGAAGGAGGAAGTCTCTGAATGCCATCGCTCTGCCAATGCGGTAAGCAGTCCCATGTTTGCCCTAATCTCGGGCATGAATGTGATATAATATATCCCAAGTCCTGCTAATGTATCTTTGTTCGTGCTTCTGAGTCTATGTCGTAACATGAAGTAGTCAGGTCGGTTCTCCCACATAATTAGTGGATACTGTCGACTCTGCATCACAATTGGGGCACATTTTGTCAGTTTTAGGGTTTACTCCTACGGGTTGCATCTCCTTGTTTCATGTCCAAATCAGGGTGTTATTTATCTATTCTGACCTATACTATTCTTATCCCCCCTTTTCGGATCATTCACATGCCATTTTTGACCAAATTAGGGTTGCCAGAGCACAACTGCGCTTGTGTGCTAAGTCCTGCGCCTGTGTAGCAACAAACTGCACCTATGTACCCTACACAAGCACAAAAGACCCTACACAAGCGCAGGATGTGCTCACACAAGCGTAGAAGTCAGTTTCTACATCCCCTGTGGGCCCCGTAATGTCCCACAAGCAAGTCAAATTCATAAAATTGACAATATGGGTTTTTGAGATACATACCGTTGCTCCTGCATCGTTCGATCGTCTGTAGGTGCGTACATGTTCCCCAAGGTGATCTGCCATTGGAATGTTCACCATCTCTCTGCAAGTGTCCTTTTCCAGAGCAACAAATCCTCTTCTTGGGCTAGTGCAAATGAGCACTTTTTCACTCTCTTTGTCTCATTTATAGATCTTTGTTAGTGCATAGATGGATGTGCACTCTCTCCATCTCATGCTGGTCACAGTCTTTTGCACCTTCAATTGCTTGTCATTCGTGCATCCGATCTCAGATTGTCAGTCCGTTCGATTCTATCATTTTCTATCATTATTATCAATCAATTGGCCTCTTTCCTCTATGTTTCCGGCCAATTCCTCGAGGGGGCATGCATATGTCATTGTCAGTGTCTGGGGCATTTTCATTATTGTTCTTTGAAACAACGCTTGAAATCGCATTGTCTCAAAGAGGGGCAAAATGTAGACATCTGAAAATGGTCAACGCTTGCGGAGTCATACTTTAACATTTGCGCATTGCCTTATTTTAGGGTTTTTGCGTCACATTAACATTTCTCCTATTTCACGCACTTGGTCTTTATCATTTGTGAGCATCAAGTCCTTCTTCTGCATTCTTCATTTATCTTGCTCTTGAATTTGGTCTTGTCAGCAACAATCTTCAGTCATGATTTTGGTCAATCTTATCCTGTCGCATCAATGTGCATGCTCATTTGTCATCATTTTGGACATCGTCAATCCTAATTAGGGTTTTGTCCTCTTTTCAATCTTGTCATTTTGCGATCGATTTGTGATCGATCATTGTCCTCTTTTCAGTCTTGTCATTTTGCGATCGATTTTGTCATCGATCGTTGTCCTCTTTTCAATCTTGTCATTTTGCGATCGATTTTGTCATCGATCGTTGTCCTCTTTTCAATCTTGTCATTTTGCGATCGATTTTGTCATCGATCGTTGTCCTCTTTTCAATCTTGTCATTTTGCGATCGATTTTGTCATCGATCGGTGTCCTCTTTTCAATCTTGTTGTCTTGTGATCGATTTGTCATCAATCATTGTTATTTTCAATCTTGTCGTCTTGTGATCAATTCGTCATCGATCGTCGTCTTTCTCAATCATGTCAGTTTGGATCAATTTGTCATTGTTCCTCGTCAATTGGCGCATATCAATTTGGTCTCTTTATCAATATTGGTCAATTTGTCAACCAATTTCAATTGTTTATCAATCAAATCATTTATCAAGTCAGAATCATGATTAAATCGAATCTACATCAATTATCTTTTGTCAAGACCTAATCTTCTAAGGTTTTATGATTTATTCATTTAATCTTGATTGTCATTTTCCCTCTAGGTTAAATAATTTATTTATTTATCCTAAGTATTCTTGTCACAATTAAATATTTATTTAATTGGCTAATTAATTCCCCCTCTTTTTGTGACTTAATTAATAAATGAAAAATTATTAATTAATTCACCCAATTTTCTAATTTCATCAATTTCTAATTTCTTAATTTCCACATCATTTCTAATTTTCTAATTTCATCAATTTCTAATTTTCCTAATTCCTAATTTCCATCCAATTTTCTAATTTGTCAAATTCAATTTCCACCTAATTAATTTCTCTCTAGTCTCTCCCTATTTTTGTGCTTCGGTGGAAGCATGAATTTCTCATGCGTCATACTTTTGGCATAGCAAGATGTCATAAGCTTTTAGTCCTCTAACCATTGCATTGGCAATATGTCATAATTCATGACATAGAAGGTGTCATAACCTTCTTCCTTCAACTCAATTTTGCCATTTTGAAATCAACTACCTCTAATATCAATTTCATGCTAATCTTGTCTTTTCTCCAATTTGTCTATAAATTGGATGAATTTCTTCAATCAAAGGCCCTGGCCGAATCAATCACGCTTCTAGTATCCTTATGCTGTCATCTTGTCTTGACAATCTTGCTTTCATGCTTATGCACTTGAAGGTAAGATCCACAAAATGAAAGTAATTTGAAGGAGAAAGAAGGAAAATGGAGCCACATGAAGGAGACATCTGCATTTGGTTTGCTTAGATTTCATTTTGAATGTCTTGTTTTCATGTTTTCATTGAATGTTTTTAGGATTGTTATCACTGCATTTGAGTTTTCGTGATTGAGCTAGATTAATATTGATTTGCTTGTGATGATTTCCGAATTCCTATCTACAACAATGTATAACAATTTTGCGTATAGAGCATAAACATTGAGATATACAGAGCATATAATCATAATTTGATTACCAGATACTTCTCCCAATAGAATTCTTCTCCCCCTTTGCCAACAATGACAAAGTACAACTGAACAACCTTGTTTTCATTTGATATTAAAAATAATAAAAGTTTATGACAACAAGGAATGATACTTGTCAAAAACAGATTTAAAGTCCTACAAGAATTGTTTCATCGACAGAGACCAGGAATCAAGTAGGGAGGTGGCTACTTCTTGCTCTGTTTGCATCTGGGAGACTTGTTCTTCCATAGCATCAATTATGCTCATTTCCTGTGTAACACTTAAGGCATCTAGGTTCAGATAGCACTTCTGAAGAATTTGCAATCATGGGAGTATAACCAGTTGAAGCTCCTGCGAATCTCTGGATCGAGTGCTGATCTATTGCTCCATTTTCACTGACTAGATATGAAACTGGTGAACAGTTTGCCCATAAGTTGTGAAGGAATCATAAGGTGGCTTGAATGTGCTCAAGTAGGACTGCAAGTCCTGTTCAAGTTTTTGTGTCTCAGCTAGCACATCATCATAGAACAGATGGGGTTGATAGATTTTGCTGAGTAGCAGATTCCCCTCATCTAAAGCGTCCCTTATATCCTTTTGTTCTTTCTTCAGTTTAGTCCGGAGCTCATTCAACTTTTTCACTAGAGCTATATTAAGAGCTTTTTGATGCTCCTTCCTTACATTAGCCTCTGCTACCTCTTCAAGGCTCTGCACCTGATCATCTACTACTATGCATAGGAGCTTTAGTCTAGCTAGTGATGAATCGGTGTTTGGAAGATTTGTACCGGGTATCAAACCGGTAAGCGTATCCACAGCTACTTGGATTACATCCAACTCCTCCTTTCGTCGAATGATTTCAAGGCACTCTTGAGCTACCTTGATACTCTGCATTAGCTCCGTTTCACTTGCAGAATGGAGATCTATAGGATTGGAGAGGTCAGCCAATTTGGCTTGACTCCCGGTTTCCTTCAGAGTCTCCATCGGGGTGCTCTTCGCCGCTTCTCCTGCCTTGTCCTCTTCCTCTTTCTTCTTCTCCGCTTCTCTCCTCTTCTCTGCTTCCTTGTCCTCCTCAACCTTTTTCTTTTTTGCTTCCTTCTTCTTCTCCTATTCCTTATCTTCTTTTTCCTTCTTCTTCCTCTTTGCTTCCTTCTTCTTCTCCTATTCCTTATCCTCCTCTTCTTTCTTTTTCTTTTCATCCTTCTTCTGCTTCTCCTCTTCATTTTTCTTCTTCTTCTCCTCTTCATCTTTCTTCTTTTTCTCTTCTTCCTTCTTCTTTTGCTTCTCTTCTTCATCCTTTTTCCTCTTCTCTACCTCTTCCTTTGCTACTTCCTTTCCGTCCTCAGCTTGCTTATCAACCTGTTTAGCCTGTTGCTTCTGTCCTATAGCCTCAGATGGTGTTTCCTGAGTATCATCCTCAACATCCAGAGCATCGACATCAATGGTGTTGATTGGTTCAATGACCGGATTGCCTTCATCATCAAATACTTCATCCGGTTTGGATATAGCCGGTTCTTCTTCTGCTTGCCGGTTAGCCAGACATGCTTTGTGAGTCTAGATAGCGGTTTGCATAAACAAATGGGTGTCTTTTTCGACATCAACAACTCTACCTTCTAACAGCCAGAGTCTTCTTTTTCTAGTGAAGAAGAGTCCTTTATTTAGATCAATAACATCATATAATTTAGAATTTGACAGGTCGGGAAAGTATTGTGCAAAAACCTTCTCTCTAATTTCCTGTTCTTTCTCTATGGCAATGCACCATTTATTATCTAATGACATATATAAAGAATCCGGTGTCTGAGACTTAATCTCTGAGGGCGACCGGTCATTACTACATAGATACTGAATTATTTCCTTTTCAACTGCTTCCTTTTCATCCTCATTGAAGTCATCAAAACACTCAAGTAAATCATTTAACACTTTCTCCTAATATTCTTTATTGTTCTTTGACAATGTGTCAAAGGTTTATAGGAGGAGATATCTATATTTACCAGTACATAAGATGCCGGTTCATTCTTGGTCTTCTTCTTTGCTTGACGTGTTTTCTTTGGCTTTTCCTCAGACACAGTTTCCTCTAAGTCTGGAGAGGTGTTCCTTGTCTTCCTCTTTCTCTAGAACACTTTAGCCAGTGCAGCTTCCAGTTTCTTCTTGGCTAGTGACCGCTTGGTCACTTTTGGAGTTGCAGTAGTAACCGATGCTGATCCTGCAGGCACTGCCTTTGCCTTCTTCACTGCCGGTTCTTTCTCTTTCACTGTTGGTGGTTCCTTAGTGAGTGCTATCCTCTCTAGGTAGGTGCCAATTCTCTTCGCCTTAGGATCAAGCGGTGAGGCAATAAGGGTAGAGGCATACCCTTCTAGCATATCATACATCACCTCATAGCCCATTGGCTCCACTTCTTCCTGTCTAGGCTCAACGGCCTCCATTATGCATTTATCTACTTGGATGGTGAAACAGATATCGTCTTCATATTTCTTGACGATGTCTCTTGATATCCTCACTCTTTGGCTCATCTTCTTTCTGAACTCATCAAAATACTTGTTTAGAATATCAAGGTAACCGGTTCCAAGTGCTTCAATGCTTTCCTTGATTTGCTTGGTTACCGGTTGGTCACTAGACCACTGAACATCTCCTACTCCTGGGAAGTAGCCTTGGAAATAGAAGAACAACCCTACTAGTAGTTGTTCAAACTTGAACCTAAGTGCATTATCCTATTTGATCACCTTCAGATTCAACAGGAGTTGTCTCTGCATACTGGTGCACAGATCAAATGATGCATCCTCCTTTATCATCCGGTAAGCGGCATTTACCGCTGCAGCAGATACAGAGTTAATCTTGCTAGCTAAGAATGTCCAGTATCTAATCACCATACACGCATACTTCACCAGATCATCCTTGATAGGATTTACTATCATGCCTCGTGAGTCGCTCGTTAAACCGGTGAGCTTGGCCATTTCAGTTTTGCTAACCGTTCTTAGGGCTGACACTTCCCCGGTGTTGTAGAATCCGGTGACTGCATGAATTGCCTATGGTGTGATGTCATGTGTTCTCTCCAGGTACATCTTATCACCATGGACTCTACTCAGAATGATCCTTATATGATCTTCTATGAAATCTTCCAGGAAGTAAACAACATTGTGGATCTTTTTCTTCTGCAAAATATTAAATTTTGGTTTGATCTTTTTATCTTTGCCGCAAAATAAACCTAATTGGGTGTGGATAGCTAGAGACCCTAGGTCTTCTATTTTGCAATCTATGTAGTTAGAGATTCCCTCTTCTACTATCACACCAGCCGGAACTTGTGATAGGGCATTATACTTGGACTTCCATTGAATAAAATTTGTAGACTCGATAGATGCACTAGAACTGGTATGAGATGCAAAAGCCATGATAGAAACCTTAAGAACTCAAGAAATACCTTTTGAAACACGTGAAATTAGGGCTTGCAGATTCTCCTTTACTTCACACTCTGTTGGTTGTTGAATCACCGCTTTGTGTTCTCCACTTGACTGTTTCCACTTTGAATTTGAATCTCCTTCGCGGTTTCTCAATTTCTCCAAATCTCTACTCAAATCGCCTTTTCGTCGCTCTGCTCTTTGAAAAACTTTTCTTCGCTTGAAAACTGATAGTGAGAAATGATTTGAAAAATGCTTTAAAACATATTCCTCACCTACCATCATTAATGCTCCTCCATTAGGGCGTAAACCCTAATTTTTCCTTTTCACCATTTCCAGTCTTTTGTCAAATGACAGGTATAACATACTGGTTAAGGTCTTTTACTGGTGAAAACTGGAGGTTTGAAACATTTTTCTGTTTGCTCCCCCTAAGCTTTCCTGAAGCTTAGTTTGTTGGTTCCGTGATTTCCACACTAGGTGCAAAAACCGGTTCCTCTTGTAACACTACTGGTTTCTCCTTCCAGATTTTGTTCATGTATGCTTAAACAATGTCAACATCAATGTTTCCTTTTGGAGTGACCGGTATATCATCAGATATGCTCTTTCTTGATCTACATAATCTAGCAATGTGACCCGGTTTGTTGCAATGATAGCAGACTAATCCAGGTGCTCTCCAAGGTCCATTGTTCATGTTTCCATTCTTCCTTCTGCATGTTGCAGCAGTATGACCATGACCATGATAGATCATACAATTTTCTCTCCATCTAGTTGCCGCTTGATAACCACCACTTCTTGGCTGATGATTGAAGGCATTAAATCGGTTGTGATTCCGGTTCACAAAAGGTTCAGGACCAACTCTTTGGGTCCTCTGAGGATATCTTCTAGTGTTATTCATAAGAGACCTGCATTCAGATGCTCTATGTCCATACTTGTTGCATGCATAATAGTTACCATCAAATCTATAGGGTCTAGGCTTATCATTTAGAAAATAAGGAAAATTGTTGTAAGCCTTACTCCTACACACATTTGTAGTATGTCCTTCTTTAAGACAGTTGAAATAAATAGGTTTAAACTTTTGCTTACCTTTATCCTTTGATGCCGGTTGTTTCTTTGATGCTCCAGCATTTGTACCAGAGGTCTCACCTTCCTCATGACCGAAATAACCAAGTCCATTGGTATTCTTGACCGGTTTGGCAGATTCAAGCTTTTGCTCTAGCTTGACAATACTTTTGCTGAACTTAGCAAGTATTTCCTTTGACTCTGAGAGTTCTTTGGAAATAGCAGCATTTGTTTCCAATAGGTTTTCATTCTCAGAGATGGCAGTGTTCAGTTCTCCTTACATGTCTTCCTTTTCAACCTTGCTTGCATGGAGTTGAGTGTTTAGGGCACTCATCTCTTGTTTCAACTTGGAGATCTCAAGATCTCTTTCTTTCACTAGGTCTTCAGCTTTTCTCCGGTTCTTAAGCTCTTGACACATCTGGATAGTCAGTCCTTCCAACTCCTTTCTTAGGTTGGAGTTTGATTCATTCAACTTATTTACTTCTGCAATTAGGACTTCCATATCTGCTTCATCTGCATAACTATTTTCAGATAGCTCCATCAGCTTTTCTGCATGTTCTCTCCTTTTTGCTTGAGATGCCTTGTATTTGACCATAAGATCATCATAGGCTTGCTCAGACTGAGTGAGCCGTTGAGTAAGTTCCCTCAAGGTGTATTCCCCCATATCTCTTTCCAAGTGGTTAAACTTATAGAAAGGTAGGCTCTGATACCAATTGATGAATATTAAGAGGGGGGGGGGGAATTAGTATGCCAAAAATCTTCGCACTAAAACACTTTGCAAGTCGAGCAGTAAACCGGTAAAACAATTTAACAGACAAACTGGTTAACAAACATGCAAATCAAATAGCTAATAATGCATTTACCCACAGAAGCACAAACACCATAACACAAGATATTTTGACGTGGAAACCCAAATGGGAAAAACCATGGTGAGATGGAACTCACAAGTCACTATCTACAGAATAGGAACCGGACCGGTTAAGATCTTACAACGTTCTTTACCAGAACAAATCCTATTAGGAATCTCAATCTCTGTTAGGAGACAAGTCCGATTAAAGACTACCTTGCTAGAGGATTTAAGATCCACAGATGTGAACCACCTTGTTAGAGGATTTACAAGAGGCTTTTGGGCCTACCCGGTTAAGGGCTACAGACTTGTCAAAGATGTAAGTAATCAACAAGTGTTTGATCTAGCTAATAGCACAGACTACTCGGTTAGATCCTTGATACCTCATTCTTAATGCACTATTGCATTACTTCAGTCTTCTACACATTCATAATCTCTCCAACTCCTCAACCACCTTAAACCCTAGCCGCAATATCAACTATCGCAACAACAATAACAACAACAACCTAAAACCCTAGACATGATGTCCTTATAAAGGAAACTGATTTCATGTCGGTCCAATAGGATTATATTACAATTTCCTAGGTTCAATGAACCTGGACATACTAGGTAATACGTCACAAAAGCATCACTCTAGTGTCGGCATCGTCAAACAATCGGTGGGTGGTAACTCATCACAAAGTACTACCGGTTCATACCAAATTCCGGTTGCCGGTTTGACAAAAATGAAGACTAGTAGAAATGTGTTATGCCACTTTAATCCCTCGTACTGCTTGAGGTCAACATGCCGCCTCAGACCGGGAAACACATTCTGCAAAACATCAATAGCCTAAAAACTATAATACAACATACCTACAACATACCGGTTGGAACAAATACCGATTGTGCTCTAACTGATACATATAAAGAGGATCTCAATGCAAGTGTGTGTCCATCAATGACAATCACAACATAAACATAAAAAAATCCCAACAGTTGATGTGTGTTGTAACACATCATAGGGAATCTAGAAGGGAGATAAGGTTGGCTACACCTTATTGGGTGGTTTTAGCCCATGGTTTTTTAATACCATTTGATGGTTGCTTGTATTGTATCTCCTATATATGAGGTGCATGAGATAGAGGTTGTGTGTAAGAGTCTTATGGATATTGAGTTACCTCTGAATCTCTGATTAGTGATACTCCTGTGAAGAGCTTTCTTTGCAAGTATACTGTAATCCATTTTGATTTCTTAATAATATATTGGGTGGCTTTTGGAGTGTGGGGTTTTTCTCTCGAAAGGGTTTTCCCCATGTAAATCATTGTGTTATGGTTTGAATATTATTATATCATTTTTTTTTTGTAACTATTGTAAAGATCTGTAAAAGTTTTGGGTGAACTCACAAAGTTGGTTCCCACTTTTTGGTACGTCCTGATTTTTGCTGAAATCATACATTTTTTGGAAAATATAATTATTTAAGCTTTAAGAGGTCCCATTTGAAGTAATTAATTGAAGAGAGTTAGATCAAAGGCTCTTAGATCAAAATTTCTTGGATAGAACCTCTCTACTTCTAAATCATACTTGCAATGGAGTCTCCTTTACATCTATCAAATGCTGATAAAAAACCAATTTTACATTAGCTTTTGAGGGGTCAAACGAATTCATTTAGAAGTTTTTTTTTTTTGAGGATTTAGTCCTTATTATAAGCTTTCCAAATAGTATAATTTTTAATATATTTAAGTTTATTAATATATTTTTATTTTATTTTTTATGAATGTAGGTTTTTCACCGAACATGAACTTCTTTGTTCAATGCATTGGGAAAAATAGCAAACTAATTCAAAAAAATTCTGAAAAATATCTATGCCCTAGGTATTGATGTCTTCTTTCTAACAAAAAAAATAAAACTTAATTTTGATATATATAGAGCAAGTTATGTGTTCAAACGTACACCTATATCTAAATTATAATTAGTCGAACTTCAAAACTTAATAAAATAAAAAATATTCAACATATCACTATCAAACCAACTGCATGCCCTGGGTATTGATGTTACAAACCAAAATTTAAAAGAGATAAGTTTTTATCATTTATAGAAAAAAATTTATACGTTTCGGGATCCACATCACTCTTAAAAAATGTTGTTTCCTGTAAAAAACTACTTTTGAGGGAGATGGAAAAATCAATAAAATTTTATTCAAAAAAATGTGAAAAAAATATATTTAGAATCTACAAAAAGGATGTTACAAATCACTAGTTTACATCATCTTCAAATTCTTAACAATTTAAAAGTTATAGGTGTCAGAAAGTGAAGGTTTTTTGCAAAATGTTCATCTAAGCGTCAAAGTTGGTCAAAAAGTGGGAACCAGTATTGTGAGTTCACCCTTTTTGCATTACCCTCCTCTCAAGATTAGTGTAGGAAGTTGTTCCATTACTAACTTCCTTGCAATAGCAAGTTACTGGTGTATCCTGACAACCGATATGGGAGATTGTTGGTATTGCTGTCATTGATATCAATTGACATAGTGGTCATTGGTGGCACTAGTACACAAGTCAACCGGTAAGTTGGAGAGATAATATCGAATACTAGATGTGTTGACATCAATGCCATTGTGTTGTCATTGATTTCAACGGGTATAGAATGACCACTGGTATGAGAGATTGTTGGTATTGCTATCATTGATGTCAACCGAAATAGTAGTCATTGGTGGCATGGGTATACAAGTCAACCGGTAAGTTGGAGAGATAAGTTAGTGTTAACCGGTAAGTAAGATTGGAGACCAGTATGACAATATCAACCAGTGGGTAATATGTTGGTAGTGTGGTTGCCAACCAGTAAGCCTATGATCGACAAGAAAGAAAGGACGAGCTAATGGAGAAGTGTAGTGCAATCGATATGCAAGATATCACATAGTTGGACTCCCATCAGTCAATGATGTTGTCACTTGATGAAGAGAAGACCGACAGAGAGTATGTTGCCTCATATTAGCATGTAATGTTGGCACTATGGATATGTGTGGCATTGATGTTTTGTCATTGATATCAACAATAGTTGTTACCAGCAAACACATTTACACTGGCTGATATGGATGGTTACCGATAGACAGGTTACCAGTATAAGATCTAGTGTTACCGACAGAAGAGATTATTTGGTTGACACTTCCGGCATGTTTGGATATGTAAAGTATATTAGATTTCATGTGTTATATGCTTTGTAAGCATGTTTTGGTCAGTTGGTATTGGCTTGATAATTGGATGTTATCATACACACTGATAAACCCTTACCGACACTAGTTTAAGGCTTTACCGGCAGAGCTTTCATTGAGGAATCATGACAGGATGTACAATTGGTTTTGGTGTAGTTTCTTCAAGTATTTCAGGATACTGAAGATGTTCATTGATCATGCTTCAATTGCTTGAAGACATTGCTTTGGTGTGGTGGACCCAAAATAGGTCTGATACCTATCTAGTTAATGGACCGATATCATGCTAGCATGTACTCTACATGTTACCTGGATGATTCAAGATGTTTTATGAAATTTTTATTATTGTTTTGGTCTTAAGCCGACATGACATATCATTGTAATAAATAATTAAGTAATGATATTATTGTAATATCTTTAGGTCGTTGACCTAATTGGTTTAGGCCTTAGGGTTTGTATAAATAAGAGGTAGAAACTCTTTGTAAAGTATCATGGTTATTAGAAAGGTCATGGTCAAGGAATTTAATATGCGAATATTGTAATATCATTCAGGTAGAGGAGTTAATCGATCATTGGTGATCAGATTGGTTTCGGAAGAGGATTTAGTCCTCTGACATTGAGCTTAACCAGGACTATAATCAAGCATAGTAGATTTTATTTCCAGTAGTTCACTCTATTGGATTGTTGTCCATTTATCTTGAGAAGGTTGTAGCCTCTGTGTAGTCAGTGAGACTCTTTTGTAATGAGCAGTATGCTCTAGGCAGTGTGCCTTCCTGTAACTACAGGCCCCTCATTGTAACACATACTTTCTGTAGGAGTATCATCTGACTGTGGGTAGGCTTCCTACCATGGTTTTTCCCTTTCCAGGTTTTCCACATACAAATCACAGTGTTATGTGGTATGATTGCTTTGCATTAATTATTTGGTTAATTATTAAGTTGTATTGTTTACCAG